>NW_027441539.1:2500-160032 GCF_964195595.1 Calonectris borealis
CACAATTAGCTCTAACTGCAATTAGGATAATTAAACACAGCCGTATTAGCATTCCATCTTTACTGCACAGTTTGATGTGTTTCTTAGAATACTACTTAGACGCAATTTACGCCTGCTAGTGTCTCGTTAACATCGGTATTACAATCTGCATCATTTATGCCCAAGTAGTAATCTACATTTCTTTAAAACTATTCAAAGCTACTACAACCTTTACACAACTACAAATACTTGAAATATACTTAGGAGCCAGTAACACACAGGCATTCTTTTAACCGGTCCGTAGCTAAATTTATCTATAGATATTGACAACTCTCCCTCTGTTGACTAATTCTCATTTAAATCGTCATTTGCAAAAGTTATTAGCACAACAGTCCCTCAGAAAGAGCTGTGAACACTTGTAACAATTCCCCCCCCCCAACAGCTATCTTTACCCACAGACATTAATAACGCCCACTTGGCTAGGTACTTTCATTTGTTTTTTCAGTTCTTACTGTGATTCCAATCAAGAAAAATTTCTGCCTGTAATTTTTCTAAAAGTAAGTTTTACGTGTAATTTGGTCCGTTGCTGACTCCCAGTAAAATTTTCAATATCATTTTTTACATTTCAAATGTACAATGTACTTTCATTTCCGAGATAAAAATTACTCTCTAGTTGACCAAATACTTGCAACAATTACATTTACTCGCTTCTCACTCATTATTTTAGAAAATACATTGCGCCTCTAAAAACCAGCGCCCCGGGAACAAAACCAGCACCCCGGCAACAAAACCAACGCCCCGGCAACAAAACCAACGCCCCGGCAACAAAACCAGCGCCCCGGCAACAAAACCAGCGCCCCGGCAACAAAACCGCAGCCCGCGGGAGAAAACCAGAGCCGGGAAACAAAACCAGAGCCCCGGGGAACAAAACCAGAGCCCCGGGGAATAAAACTAGAGCCCCGGCCTCAAAAGCCGGGCCCGAGGCGCGTTACCCGAGCTCCGAACAGTGGAAGTGGCGCCCCGTGAGCAGCAGAACCGGCACCTAGAACCGGCACCTAGAACCCGCACCTAGAAACCCAGGAGCCTGCTGTGGGCACACCGGGACCCCCAGCAGCACCGCAAATAGGCCCAGAAGCACGCCAAGATGCCCAGAAGCATCCTCTGGCCACCCCGACAACCCCAGGAGCACCCCGTGGGCACACAGGGACTCCCAGAGCATCCAGAACCCCCACAAGCACCCCAAGACCCCCACGAGCACCCCGTGGGCATCCAGAGACCCCCCCGCAGCACAACAAGAACCCCCAGAAGCACCCCAAGACCCTCAGGACCATCCTCTGGGCACCCAGACACCCACGGGACCACACCAAGAACCCCCGGCAGCACCCCAAAGGCAGCCGGTACAGACCTCAGAGTTCTGCACCATCTATTTGCATGGACCTTAACAGACCTCATGCTTTCCCACAGGAGACTTCTCTCACCTTCAGCCCTCTATCTTGTGATGCGCAGGCCCGGGCCGTTTACTCGGCGTCTCCCGTCACTTTGGGGTTCCTTTAGACTGGCTTTCGAGGATTCCTTTACAAGGGGAGCACACATAGGCTACACAGACTATAAGCAAGGGGAAAAGCAAGCACTTCAGTCACTACAATCATGCCTTACGCTAAGGGTATTTTGCAAAGCCAGTGTCTTACCAACCCGACGACCAGCAGAAAGACGAACCATCCCTACATTCTCGGATCGTCTTGCGCCGCAAACTCAGCCCCAGCAGTCGGTAGGTGCCAGCTTTACGTGGGCGTCCCCACGGAGGCAACGGTGACCTCGCTGTACACCGGCCCACTGTTCTTCGGGAAAATCCCGGTATTTATACATTTGCCAAGGAAACGGGTTTCGACACACGTGGCCAGCGGGTGCCGAAACACGCCTCAATTGGCAACTCTCAACATAGGGAGCCTACGGCGCATGCGCTCGCCGATCGAGCGCGCTGCACGAGCCACAGCCACCCCGTCTATTGGTTCCTAGGCCTTGTTCACGCAACATATTACCATAGTCCAGCATTTACGTATTAACCTATACTCAAGCCAACAGCAAAAGGTAACAAAGCAAGCAAAATTATACCTTGTACTTTATATTTCTTCGTTACGGCACGTCTTCCACGTCCTTCACGTCCTCCCCTAACATTTTCTCAACCTTCCTTCTCCTTCTGTATTCAGCATTTTCACACAATAGACCATGAACCGTCTGTTTTCTATGCTGACTGCCGTTTTCTTAGCTATCTATTTCTCACCCAGCGTCCAGCCACGGACCAAAAGCCCATCTTTTAACCCTTCCGTATGCGTGTGTATCTCCCGTCAGCTGCGGACAGACTAAAACAGAACAGACCTCATCGACACCCAAATCCAACTGCAAAACCCACCTCAGTAAGGCTCGTGAACACACCTCCCTTTCCCAACCAAAAGGTGCCCTGGTCCCAAAAGTTTAGAAACCCCTTCTCTTCTCCTCAACCGTCAGGGAAGGAACCCCGCTCCTTCCTGACAGCTCCTGCCCTGGATTTGCACCCCTGAACCCCCTGTGTCGCCCGCTCCCCGGGAGCTGCTCTTCCCAGCTATGCCCAGGCTTCCGCGAGCACCTCCTATCTTCCACCTTCCCACACACTCTCACCTCTGCTACAGCCCCACAAAATAAGCAAAGTCCTGACGCTTGTCATCTACGAGGGGCTGGCCGCAAGCTGCATCCGTTCTAGGGACAACATGATACTCTGTGGGCGAACGGGAAAGGCCATGAGCCGTTCCATACGCTGAAAGGTACTATGCCTTATATGTCCCTGCTACTTTCTTGAACAATGCTAGAACTCCGTCTACAGATGCATACAAGATGCTCACCTCAACCCCTGCTAAATACTCTCACCATTGCTCCTATCCAGAGACGATGTCAACAGCTTCTGCAATATACAGCGTCTGGTGGAAAAAAAAAACACAACAAGGTTCCATCTTCAATAAAGTCAGGAATTCCAAAACAATACAATGCACCTGGAATAAAATAAAAACCAAAACCATATTATTAACCAAAACCATACATCTTGCCACCTCTGAACACCCAATACAAATTTACTGACCTGGGGGGAAAAAAAAAAAAGCTGCATACAAGTGTGCTTTCTTCTACACATGCAGCTGAACCTTGACTGGTCCGGAAGCTCTTACCTTAAACAGACACCTCTGCTTCTCTAAATATCAAAACAAGACTACGCAAAGAGCTTAGGCAGCTCAAAAGCTGCAGTCAGCTGCAGGAACAGCAGACCACCACCTCCAGAGAAGCCCAGCAGCAGAATGAGCTGCCTGAGGAGAGGCTGTAGCTCATATGCTCCGGGCCCCACCCACCACCCTTCCCACAATCCCCTGGCAAAGGGGAGGAGAGAACGACCAGAAGCACGGGGAACAAAACCAGAGCCCCGGGAACAAACCCAGGGCCCGGGGGACAAAACCAGAGCCCCGGGAACAAAACAAGAGCCCGGGGAACAAAACAAGAGCCCCGGGAACAAAACAAGAGCCCCGGGAACAAAACCAGAGCCCGGGGGACAAAACCAGGGCCCGGGGGACAAAACCAGAGCCCGGGGGACAAAACCAGAGCCCGGGGGACAAAACCAGGGCCCTGGAAACAAAACCAGAGCCCCGGGAACAAAACCAGAGCCCGGGGAACAAAACCAGAGCCCCGGGAACAAAACCAGGGCCCCGGGAACAAAACCAGGGCCCCGGGAACAAAACAAGAGCCCGGGGGACAAAACCAGTGCCCCGGGAACAAAACCAGGGCCCGGGGGAGAAAACCAGAACCCCGGGGAGAAAACCACAGCCCCGGGGAGAAAACCACAGCCCCGGGAACAAAACCAGAGCCCCGGGAACAAAACCAGAGCCCCGGGAACAAAACCAGAGCCCCGGGAACAAAACCAGAGCCCGGGGAACAAAACCAGGGCCCGGGGAACAAAACCAGAGTCCCGGGAACAAAACCGCGGCCCGCGGGAGAGAACCAGAGCCAGCGGGAGAGAACTAGAGCCAGCGGGAGAGAACCAGAGCTCCGGGAAAAAAACCAGAGCCCCGGAAACAAAACCAGAGCCCCGGGAACAAAACCAGGGCCCGGGGAACAAAACCAGGGCCCGGGGAACAAAACCAGGGCCCGGGGAACAAAACCAGGGCCCGGGGAACAAAACCAGGGCCCGGGGAACAAAACCAGGGCCCGGGGAACAAAACCAGAGCGCTGGAAACAAAAACAGAGCCCGGGGGACAAAACCAGGGCCCGGGAAACAAAACCAGAATCCCGGGGAGAAAACCAGAGCCCCGGGAACAAAACCAGAGCCCCGGGAAAAAAACCAGAGCCCCGGGAAAAAAACCAGGGCCCCGGGAAAAAAACCAGGGCCCCGGGAAAAAAACCAGGGCCCGGGGAGAAAACCAGAGCCCCGGAGAGAAAACCAGAGCCCTGGGGAGAAAACCAGAGCCCTGGGGAGAAAACCAGAGCCCCGGGAACAAAACCAGGGCCCCGGGAACAAAACCAGGGCCCCGGGAACAAAACCAGGGCCTCGGGGGACAAAACCAGGGCCCCGGGAACAAAACAAGGGCCTCGGGAAGAAAACCAGGTCCCGGGGGACAAAACCAGGGCCCCGGGAACAAAACCAGGGCCCGGGGAACAAAACCAGGGCCCGGGGAACAAAACCAGAGCCCCGGAAACA
The DNA here is from genome assembly GCF_964195595.1 of Calonectris borealis. Classification (NCBI taxonomy): domain Eukaryota; kingdom Metazoa; phylum Chordata; class Aves; order Procellariiformes; family Procellariidae; genus Calonectris; species Calonectris borealis. Next base: position 7,191 of record NW_027441539.1, read on the forward strand.
AAACCAGGGCCCCGGAAACAAAACCAGGGCCCCGGGAACAAAACCAGGGCCCCGGGAACAAAACAAGAGGCCCGGGGAACAAAACCAGAGGCCCGGGGAACAAAACTAGGGCCCCGGGAACAAAACCAGAGCCCCGGGGACAAAACCAGGGCACGGGGGACAAAACCAGAGCCCCGGGAACAAAACCAGGGCCCCGGGAACAAAACCAGGGCCCCGGGAAAAAAACCAGGGCCCCGGGAAAAAAACCAGGGCCCCGGGAACAAAACAAGAGGCCCGGGGAACAAAACCAGAGGCCCGGGAAACAAAACCAGGGCCCCGGGGAGAAAACCAGGGCCCGGGGGACAAAACCAGGGCCCGGGGGACAAAACCAGGGCCCCGGGAACAAAACCAGGGCCCCGGGAACAAAACCAGGGCCCCGGGAACAAAACCAGGGCCCCGGGAACAAAACCAGAGCACGGGAAACAAAACCAGGGCCCCGGGGAGAAAACCAGAGCCCCGGGGAGAAAACCAGAGCCCCGGGAACAAAACCAGAGCCCCGGGAACAAAACCAGAGCCCCGGGAACACAACCAGAGCCCCGGGAACACAACCAGAGCCCCGGGAACACAACCAGGGCCCCGGGAACAAAACCAGGGCGCCAGAAACAAAACCAGGGCCCCGGGAACAAAACCAGGGCCCCGGGGAATAAAACTAGAGCCCCGGCCTCAAAAGCCGGGCCCGAGGCGCGTTACCCGAGCTCCGAACAGTGGAAGTGGCGCCCCGTGAGCAGCAGAACCGGCACCTAGAACCGGCACCTAGAACCCGCACCTAGAAACCCAGGAGCCTGCTGTGGGCACACCGGGACCCCCAGCAGCACCGCAAATAGGCCCAGAAGCACGCCAAGATGCCCAGAAGCATCCTCTGGCCACCCCGACAACCCCAGGAGCACCCCGTGGGCACACAGGGACTCCCAGAGCATCCAGAACCCCCACAAGCACCCCAAGACCCCCACGAGCACCCCGTGGGCATCCAGAGACCCCCCCGCAGCACAACAAGAACCCCCAGAAGCACCCCAAGACCCTCAGGACCATCCTCTGGGCACCCAGACACCCACGGGACCACACCAAGAACCCCCGGCAGCACCCCAAAGGCAGCCGGTACAGACCTCAGAGTTCTGCACCATCTATTTGCATGGACCTTAACAGACCTCATGCTTTCCCACAGGAGACTTCTCTCACCTTCAGCCCTCTATCTTGTGATGCGCAGGCCCGGGCCGTTTACTCGGCGTCTCCCGTCACTTTGGGGTTCCTTTAGACTGGCTTTCGAGGATTCCTTTACAAGGGGAGCACGCATAGGCTACACAGACTATAAGCAAGGGGAAAAGCAAGCACTTCAGTCACTACAATCATGCCTTACGCTAAGGGTATTTTGCAAAGCCAGTGTCTTACCAACCCGACGACCAGCAGAAAGACGAACCATCCCTACATTCTCGGATCGTCTTGCGCCGCAAACTCAGCCCCAGCAGTCGGTAGGTGCCAGCTTTACGTGGGCGTCCCCACGGAGGCAACGGTGACCTCGCTGTACACCGGCCCACTGTTCTTCGGGAAAATCCCGGTATTTATACATTTGCCAAGGAAACGGGTTTCGACACACGTGGCCAGCGGGTGCCGAAACACGCCTCAATTGGCAACTCTCAACATAGGGAGCCTATGGCGCATGCGCTCGCCGATCGAGCGCGCTGCACGAGCCACAGCCACCCCGTCTATTGGTTCCTAGGCCTTGTTCACGCAACATATTACCATAGTCCAGCATTTACGTATTAACCTATACTCAAGCCAACAGCAAAAGGTAACAAAGCAAGCAAAATTATACCTTGTACTTTATATTTCTTCGTTACGGCACGTCTTCCACGTCCTTCACGTCCTCCCCTAACATTTTCTCAACCTTCCTTCTCCTTCTGTATTCAGCATTTTCACACAATAGACCATGAACCGTCTGTTTTCTATGCTGACTGCCGTTTTCTTAGCTATCTATTTCTCACCCAGCGTCCAGCCACGGACCAAAAGCCCATCTTTTAACCCTTCCGTATGCGTGTGTATCTCCCGTCAGCTGCGGACAGACTAAAACAGAACAGACCTCATCGACACCCAAATCCAACTGCAAAACCCACCTCAGTAAGGCTCGTGAACACACCTCCCTTTCCCAACCAAAAGGTGCCCTGGTCCCAAAAGTTTAGAAACCCCTTCTCTTCTCCTCAACCGTCAGGGAAGGAACCCCGCTCCTTCCTGACAGCTCCTGCCCTGGATTTGCACCCCTGAACCCCCTGTGTCGCCCGCTCCCCGGGAGCTGCTCTTCCCAGCTATGCCCAGGCTTCCGCGAGCACCTCCTATCTTCCACCTTCCCACACACTCTCACCTCTGCTACAGCCCCACAAAATAAGCAAAGTCCTGACGCTTGTCATCTACGAGGGGCTGGCTGCAAGCTGCATCCGTTCTAGGGACAACATGATACTCTGTGGGCGAACGGGAAAGGCCATGAGCCGTTCCATACGCTGAAAGGTACTATGCCTTATATGTCCCTGCTACTTTCTTGAACAATGCTAGAACTCCGTCTACAGATGCATACAAGATGCTCACCTCAACCCCTGCTAAATACTCTCACCATTGCTCCTATCCAGAGACGATGTCAACAGCTTCTGCAATATACAGCGTCTGGTGGAAAAAAAAAACACAACAAGGTTCCATCTTCAATAAAGTCAGGAATTCCAAAACAATACAATGCACCTGGAATAAAATAAAAACCAAAACCATATTATTAACCAAAACCATACATCTTGCCACCTCTGAACACCCAATACAAATTTACTGACCTGGGGGGAAAAAAAAAAAAGCTGCATACAAGTGTGCTTTCTTCTACACATGCAGCTGAACCTTGACTGGTCCGGAAGCTCTTACCTTAAACAGACACCTCTGCTTCTCTAAATATCAAAACAAGACTACGCAAAGAGCTTAGGCAGCTCAAAAGCTGCAGTCAGCTGCAGGAACAGCAGACCACCACCTCCAGAGAAGCCCAGCAGCAGAATGAGCTGCCTGAGGAGAGGCTGTAGCTCATATGCTCCGGGCCCCACCCACCACCCTTCCCACAATCCCCTGGCAAAGGGGAGGAGAGAACGACCAGAAGCACGGGGAACAAAACCAGAGCCCCGGGAACAAACCCAGGGCCCGGGGGACAAAACCAGAGCCCCGGGAACAAAACAAGAGCCCGGGGAACAAAACAAGAGCCCCGGGAACAAAACCAGAGCCCCGGGAACAAAACCAGAGCCCGGGGGACAAAACCAGGGCCCCGGGGAGAAAACCAGGGCCCGGGGGACAAAACCAGAGCCCGGGGGACAAAACCAGGGCCCTGGAAACAAAACCAGAGCCCCGGGAACAAAACCAGAGCCCGGGGAACAAAACCAGAGCCCCGGGAACAAAACCAGGGCCCCGGGAACAAAACCAGGGCCCCGGGAACAAAACCAGGGCCCCGGGAACAAAACCAGGGCCCCGGGAACAAAACAAGAGCCCGGGGGACAAAACCAGTGCCCCGGGAACAAAACCAGGGCCCGGGGGAGAAAACCAGAACCCCGGGGAGAAAACCACAGCCCCGGGGAGAAAACCAGAGCCCCGGGGAGAAAACCAGAGCCCCGGGAACAAAACCAGAGCCCCGGGAACAAAACCAGGGCCCGGGGAACAAAACCAGAGTCCCGGGAACAAAACCGCGGCCCGCGGGAGAGAACCAGAGCCAGCGGGAGAGAACCAGAGCCAGCGGGAGAGAACCAGAGCTCCGGGAAAAAAACCAGAGCCCCGGAAACAAAACCAGAGCCCCGGAAACAAAACCAGGGCCCGGGGAACAAAACCAGGGCCCGGGGAACAAAACCAGGGCCCCGGGGACAAAACCAGAGTGCTGCAAACAAAAACAGAGCCCGGGGGACAAAACCAGGGCCCGGGGGACAAAACCAGGGCCCCGGGAACAAAACCAGAGCCCCGGGAACAAAACCAGAGCCCCGGGAACAAAACCAGAGCCCCGGGAACAAAACCAGAGCCCCGGGAACAAAACCAGGGCCTCGGGGGACAAAACCAGGGCCCCGGGAACAAAACAAGGGCCTCGGGAACAAAACCAGGGCCCGGGAGAAAAAACCAGGGCCCCGGGAACAAAACCAGGGCCCGGGGAACAAAACCAGGGCCCGGGGAACAAAACCAGAGCCCCGGAAACAAAACCAGGGCCCCGGGAACAAAACAAGAGGCCCGGGGAACAAAACCAGAGGCCCGGGGAACAAAACTAGGGCCCCGGGAACAAAACCAGAGCCCCGGGGACAAAACCAGGGCACGGGGGACAAAACCAGAGCCCCGGGAACAAAACCAGGGCCCAGCGGACAAAACCAGGGCCCGGGGGACAAAACCAGAGCCCCGGGAACAAAACCAGGGCCCCGGGAACAAAACCAGGGCCCCGGGAACAAAACCAGGGCCCCGGGAACAAAACCAGGGCCCCGGGAACAAAACCAGAGCCCCGGGAACAAAACCAGAGCACGGGAAACAAAACCAGAGCCCGGGGGACAAAACCAGGGCCCCGGGGAGAAAACCAGAGCCCCGGGAACAAAACCAGAGCCCCGGGAACAAAACCAGAGCCCCGGGAACAAAACCAGAGCCCCGGGAACACAACCAGGGCCCCTGGAACACAACCAGGGCCCCGGGAACACAACCAGGGCCCCGGGAACAAAACCAGGGCCCCGGGAACAAAACCAGGGCCCTGGGAACAAAACAAGAGCCCCGGGAACACAATCAGGGCCCCTGGAACACAACCAGGGCCCCGGGAACACAACCAGGGCCCCGGGAACAAAACCAGAGCCCCGGGAACAAAACCAGAGCCCGGGGAACAAAACCAGGGCCCGGGGAACAAAACCAGAGTCCCGGGAACAAAACCGCGGCCCGCGGGAGAGAACCAGAGCCAGCGGGAGAGAACTAGAGCCAGCGGGAGAGAACCAGAGCTCCGGGAAAAAAACCAGAGCCCCGGAAACAAAACCAGAGCCCCGGGAACAAAACCAGGGCCCGGGGAACAAAACCAGGGCCCGGGGAACAAAACCAGGGCCCGGGGAACAAAACCAGGGCCCGGGGAACAAAACCAGGGCCCGGGGAACAAAACCAGGGCCCGGGGAACAAAACCAGGGCCCGGGGAACAAAACCAGAATCCCGGGGAGAAAACCAGAGCCCCGGGAACAAAACCAGAGCCCCGGGAAAAAAACCAGAGCCCCGGGAAAAAAACCAGGGCCCCGGGAAAAAAACCAGGGCCCCGGGAAAAAAACCAGGGCCCGGGGAGAAAACCAGAGCCCCGGAGAGAAAACCAGAGCCCTGGGGAGAAAACCAGAGCCCTGGGGAGAAAACCAGGGCCCCGGGAACAAAACCAGGGCCCCGGGAACAAAACCAGGGCCCCGGGAACAAAACCAGGGCCTCGGGGGACAAAACCAGGGCCCCGGGAACAAAACAAGGGCCTCGGGAAGAAAACCAGGGCCCGGGGGACAAAACCAGGGCCCCGGGAACAAAACCAGGGCCCGGGGAACAAAACCAGGGCCCGGGGAACAAAACCAGAGCCCCGGAAACAAAATCAGGGCCCCGGAAACAAAACCAGGGCCCCGGGAACAAAACCAGGGCCCCGGGAACAAAACAAGAGGCCCGGGGAACAAAACCAGAGGCCCGGGGAACAAAACTAGGGCCCCGGGAACAAAACCAGAGCCCCGGGGACAAAACCAGGGCACGGGGGACAAAACCAGAGCCCCGGGAACAAAACCAGGGCCCCGGGAACAAAACCAGGGCCCCGGGAAAAAAACCAGGGCCCCGGGAAAAAAACCAGGGCCCCGGGAACAAAACAAGAGGCCCGGGGAACAAAACCAGAGGCCCGGGAAACAAAACCAGGGCCCCGGGGAGAAAACCAGGGCCCGGGGGACAAAACCAGGGCCCGGGGGACAAAACCAGAGCCCCGGGAACAAAACCAGGGCCCCGGGAACAAAACCAGGGCCCCGGGAACAAAACCAGGGCCCCGGGAACAAAACCAGAGCACGGGAAACAAAACCAGGGCCCCGGGGAGAAAACCAGAGCCCCGGGAACAAAACCAGAGCCCCGGGAACAAAACCAGAGCCCCGGGAACAAAACCAGAGCCCCGGGAACACAACCAGAGCCCCGGGAACACAACCAGAGCCCCGGGAACACAACCAGGGCCCCGGGAACACAACCAGGGCCCCGGGAACAAAACCAGGGCGCCAGAAACAAAACCAGGGCCCCGGGAACAAAACCAGGGCCCCGGGGAATAAAACTAGAGCCCCGGCCTCAAAAGCCGGGCCCGAGGCGCGTTACCCGAGCTCCGAACAGTGGAAGTGGCGCCCCGTGAGCAGCAGAACCGGCACCTAGAACCGGCACCTAGAACCCGCACCTAGAAACCCAGGAGCCTGCTGTGGGCACACCGGGACCCCCAGCAGCACCGCAAATAGGCCCAGAAGCACGCCAAGATGCCCAGAAGCATCCTCTGGCCACCCCGACAACCCCAGGAGCACCCCGTGGGCACACAGGGACTCCCAGAGCATCCAGAACCCCCACAAGCACCCCAAGACCCCCACGAGCACCCCGTGGGCATCCAGAGACCCCCCCGCAGCACAACAAGAACCCCCAGAAGCACCCCAAGACCCTCAGGACCATCCTCTGGGCACCCAGACACCCACGGGACCACACCAAGAACCCCCGGCAGCACCCCAAAGGCAGCCGGTACAGACCTCAGAGTTCTGCACCATCTATTTGCATGGACCTTAACAGACCTCATGCTTTCCCACAGGAGACTTCTCTCACCTTCAGCCCTCTATCTTGTGATGCGCAGGCCCGGGCCGTTTACTCGGCGTCTCCCGTCACTTTGGGGTTCCTTTAGACTGGCTTTCGAGGATTCCTTTACAAGGGGAGCACACATAGGCTACACAGACTATAAGCAAGGGGAAAAGCAAGCACTTCAGTCACTACAATCATGCCTTACGCTAAGGGTATTTTGCAAAGCCAGTGTCTTACCAACCCGACGACCAGCAGAAAGACGAACCATCCCTACATTCTCGGATCGTCTTGCGCCGCAAACTCAGCCCCAGCAGTCGGTAGGTGCCAGCTTTACGTGGGCGTCCCCACGGAGGCAACGGTGACCTCGCTGTACACCGGCCCACTGTTCTTCGGGAAAATCCCGGTATTTATACATTTGCCAAGGAAACGGGTTTCGACACACGTGGCCAGCGGGTGCCGAAACACGCCTCAATTGGCAACTCTCAACATAGGGAGCCTACGGCGCATGCGCTCGCCGATCGAGCGCGCTGCACGAGCCACAGCCACCCCGTCTATTGGTTCCTAGGCCTTGTTCACGCAACATATTACCATAGTCCAGCATTTACGTATTAACCTATACTCAAGCCAACAGCAAAAGGTAACAAAGCAAGCAAAATTATACCTTGTACTTTATATTTCTTCGTTACGGCACGTCTTCCACGTCCTTCACGTCCTCCCCTAACATTTTCTCAACCTTCCTTCTCCTTCTGTATTCAGCATTTTCACACAATAGACCATGAACCGTCTGTTTTCTATGCTGACTGCCGTTTTCTTAGCTATCTATTTCTCACCCAGCGTCCAGCCACGGACCAAAAGCCCATCTTTTAACCCTTCCGTATGCGTGTGTATCTCCCGTCAGCTGCGGACAGACTAAAACAGAACAGACCTCATCGACACCCAAATCCAACTGCAAAACCCACCTCAGTAAGGCTCGTGAACACACCTCCCTTTCCCAACCAAAAGGTGCCCTGGTCCCAAAAGTTTAGAAACCCCTTCTCTTCTCCTCAACCGTCAGGGAAGGAACCCCGCTCCTTCCTGACAGCTCCTGCCCTGGATTTGCACCCCTGAACCCCCTGTGTCGCCCGCTCCCCGGGAGCTGCTCTTCCCAGCTATGCCCAGGCTTCCGCGAGCACCTCCTATCTTCCACCTTCCCACACACTCTCACCTCTGCTACAGCCCCACAAAATAAGCAAAGTCCTGACGCTTGTCATCTACGAGGGGCTGGCCGCAAGCTGCATCCGTTCTAGGGACAACATGATACTCTGTGGGCGAACGGGAAAGGCCATGAGCCGTTCCATACGCTGAAAGGTACTATGCCTTATATGTCCCTGCTACTTTCTTGAACAATGCTAGAACTCCGTCTACAGATGCATACAAGATGCTCACCTCAACCCCTGCTAAATACTCTCACCATTGCTCCTATCCAGAGACGATGTCAACAGCTTCTGCAATATACAGCGTCTGGTGGAAAAAAAAAACACAACAAGGTTCCATCTTCAATAAAGTCAGGAATTCCAAAACAATACAATGCACCTGGAATAAAATAAAAACCAAAACCATATTATTAACCAAAACCATACATCTTGCCACCTCTGAACACCCAATACAAATTTACTGACCTGGGGGGAAAAAAAAAAAAGCTGCATACAAGTGTGCTTTCTTCTACACATGCAGCTGAACCTTGACTGGTCCGGAAGCTCTTACCTTAAACAGACACCTCTGCTTCTCTAAATATCAAAACAAGACTACGCAAAGAGCTTAGGCAGCTCAAAAGCTGCAGTCAGCTGCAGGAACAGCAGACCACCACCTCCAGAGAAGCCCAGCAGCAGAATGAGCTGCCTGAGGAGAGGCTGTAGCTCATATGCTCCGGGCCCCACCCACCACCCTTCCCACAATCCCCTGGCAAAGGGGAGGAGAGAACGACCAGAAGCACGGGGAACAAAACCAGAGCCCCGGGAACAAACCCAGGGCCCGGGGGACAAAACCAGAGCCCCGGGAACAAAACAAGAGCCCGGGGAACAAAACAAGAGCCCCGGGAACAAAACCAGAGCCCCGGGAACAAAACCAGAGCCCGGGGGACAAAACAAGGGCCCCGGGGAGAAAACCAGGGCCCGGGGGACAAAACCAGAGCCCGGGGGACAAAACCAGGGCCCTGGAAACAAAACCAGAGCCCCGGGAACAAAACCAGAGCCCGGGGAACAAAACCAGAGCCCCGGGAACAAAACCAGGGCCCCGGGAACAAAACCAGGGCCCCGGGAACAAAACAAGAGCCCGGGGGACAAAACCAGTGCCCCGGGAACAAAACCAGGGCCCGGGGGAGAAAACCAGAACCCCGGGGAGAAAACCACAGCCCCGGGGAGAAAACCAGAGCCCCGGGAACAAAACCAGAGCCCCGGGAACAAAACCAGAGCCCCGGGAACAAAACCAGGGCCCGGGGAACAAAACCAGAGTCCCGGGAACAAAACCGCGGCCCGCGGGAGAGAACCAGAGCCAGCGGGAGAGAACCAGAGCCAGCGGGAGAGAACCAGAGCTCCGGGAAAAAAACCAGAGCCCCGGAAACAAAACCAGAGCCCCGGGAACAAAACCAGGGCCCGGGGAACAAAACCAGAGCCCGGGGAACAAAACCAGGGCCCCGGGGACAAAACCAGAGTGCTGCAAACAAAAACAGAGCCCGAGGGACAAAACCAGGGCCCGGGGGACAAAACCAGGGCCCCGGGAACAAAACCAGAGCCCCGGGAACAAAACCAGAGCCCCGGGAAAAAAACCAGAGCCCCGGGAACAAAACCAGGGCCCCGGGAACAAAACCAGGGCCTCGGGGGACAAAACCAGGGCCCCGGGAACAAAACAAGGGCCTCGGGAACAAAACCAGGGCCCGGGAGAAAAAACCAGGGCCCCGGGAACAAAACCAGGGCCCGGGGAACAAAACCAGGGCCCGGGGAACAAAACCAGAGCCCCGGAAACAAAACCAGGGCCCCGGAAACAAAACAAGAGGCCCGGGGAACAAAACCAGAGGCCCGGGGAACAAAACTAGGGCCCCGGGAACAAAACCAGAGCCCCGGGGACAAAACCAGGGCACGGGGGACAAAACCAGAGCCCCGGGAACAAAACCAGGGCCCAGCAGACAAAACCAGGGCCCGGGGGACAAAACCAGAGCCCCGGGAACAAAACCAGGGCCCCGGGAACAAAACCAGGGCCCCGGGAACAAAACCAGGGCCCCGGGAACAAAACCAGAGCCCCGGGAACAAAACCAGAGCACGGGAAACAAAACCAGAGCCCGGGGGACAAAACCAGGGCCCCGGGGAGAAAACCAGAGCCCCGGGAACAAAACCAGAGCCCCGGGAACAAAACCAGAGCCCCGGGAACAAAACCAGAGCCCCGGGAACACAACCAGGGCCCCTGGAACACAACCAGGGCCCCGGGAACAAAACCAGGGCCCCGGGAACAAAACCAGGGCCCCGGGAACAAAACCAGGGCCCTGGGAACAAAACCAGAGCCCCGGGAACACAATCAGGGCCCCTGGAACACAACCAGGGCCCCGGGAACAAAACCAGGGCCCCAGAAACAAAACCAGAGCCCCGGGAACAAAACCAGAGCCCCGGGAACAAAACCAGAGCCCGGGGGAGAAAACCAGAACCCCGGGGAGAAAACCAGAGCCCCGGAAACAAAACCAGGGCCCGGGGAACAAAACCAGGGCCCCGGGAACAAAACCAGGGACCCGGGAAGAAAACCAGGGCCCCGGGAACAAAACCAGGGCCCGGGGAAGAAAACCAGGGCCCGGGGAAGAAAACCAGGGCCCCGGGAACAAAACCAGGGCCCCGGGAACAAAACCAGGGCCCGGGGGACAAAACCAGGGCCTGGGGGTCAAAACCAGGGCGCGGGGGACAAAACCACGGCGCGGGGGACAAAACCAGTGCCCCGGGAACACAACCAGGGCCCCGGGAACAAAACCAGGGCCCGGGGAACAAAACCAGGGCCCCGGGAACAAAACCAGGGCCCCGGGAACAAAACCAGAGCCCCGGGAACAAAACCAGAGCCCCGGGAACAAAACAAGAGGCCCGGGAACAAAACAAGAGCCCCGGGAAAAAAACCGCGGCCCGCGGGAAAAATACCAGGGCCCCGGGAAAAAAACCAGGGCCCCGGGAACAAAACCAGAGCCCCGGGAAAAAAACCAGAGCCCCGGGAACAAAAACAGAGCCCCGGGAACAAAACCAGGGCCCGGGGGACAAAACCAGGGCCCGGGGGACAAAACCAGGGCCCGGGGGACAAAACCAGGGCGCGGCGGAAAAAACCAGGGCCCCGGGAACAAAACCAGGGCCCGGGGGACAAAACCAGGGCCCCGGGAACAAAACCAGGGCCCGGGGGACAAAACCAGGGCCTGGGGGTCAAAACCAGGGCCCCGGGAACAAAACCAGGGCCCCGGGAACAAAACCAGGGCCCCGGGAATAAAACCAGGGCCCGGGGAAGAAAACCAGGGCCCCGGGAACAAAACCAGGGCCTGGGGAACAAAACCAGGGCCCCGGGAACAAAACTAGGGCCCCGGGAACAAAACCAGGGCCCCGGGAACAAAACCAGGGCCCGGGGGACAAAACCAGGGCCCTGGGGACAAAACCAGGGCGCGGGGGACAAAACCAGGGCGCGGGGGACAAAACCAGGGCCCCGGGAACAAAACCAGGGCCCCGGGGACAAAACCAGGGCCCGGGGAGAAAACCAGAGCCCCGGAGAGAAAACCAGAGCCCTGTGGAGAAAACCAGAGCCCTGGGAACAAAACCAGGGCCCCGGGAACAAAACCAGGGCCCCGGGAACAAAACCAGGGCCTCGGGGGACAAAAGCAGGGCCCCGGGAACAAAACAAGGGCCTCGGGAACAAAACCAGGGCCCGGGGGACAAAACCAGGGCCCCGGGAACAAAACCAGGGCCCGGGGAACAAAACCAGGGCCCGGGGAACAAAACCAGAGCCCCGGAAACAAAACCAGGGCCCCGGGAACAAAACCAGGGCCCGGGGAACAAAACCAGAGGCCCGTAGAACAAAACTAGGGCCCCGGGAACAAAACCAGAGCCCCGGGGACAAAACCAGGGCACGGGGGACAAAACCAGAGCCCCGGGAACAAAACCAGGGCCCAGCGGACAAAACCAGGGCCCGGGGGACAAAACCAGAGCCCCGGGAACAAAACCAGAGCCCCGGGAACAAAACCAGGGCCCCGGGAACAAAACCAGGGCCCCGGGAACAAAACCAGGGCCCCGGGAACAAAACCAGGGCCCCGGGAACAAAACCAGAGCACGGGAAACAAAACCAGAGCCCGGGGGACAAAACCAGGGCCCCGGGGAGAAAACCAGAGCCCCGGGAACAAAACCAGAGCCCCGGGAACAAAACCAGAGCCCCGGGAACAAAACCAGAGCCCCGGGAACAAAACCAGAGCCCCGGGAACACAATCAGGGCCCCGGGAACACAACCAGGGCCCCGGGAACAAAACCAGGGCCCCGGGAACAAAACCAGGGCCCCGGGAACAAAACCAGGGCCCCGGGAACAAAACCAGGGCCCCGGGAACACAATCAGGGCCCCTGGAACACAACCAGGGCCCCTGGAACACAACCAGGGCCCCGGGAACAAAACCAGGGCCCCAAAAACAAAACCAGAGCCCCGGGAACAAAACCAGAGCCCCGGGAACAAAACCAGAGTCCGGGGGAGAAAACCAGAACCCCGGGGAGAAAACCAGAGCCCCGGAAACAAAACCAGGGCCCGGGGGACAAAACCAGGGCCCCGGGAACAAAACCAGGGCCCCGGGAACAAAACCAGGGCCCCGGGAACAAAACCAGGGCCCGGGGAAGAAAACCAGGGCCCCTGGAACAAAACCAGGGCCCCGGGAACAAAACCAGAGCCCCGGGAACAAAACCAGGGCCCCGGGAACAAAACCAGGGCCCCGGGAACAAAACCAGAGCCCCGGGAACAAAACAAGAGCCCCGGGAACAAAACAAGAGCCCCGGGAAAAAAACCGCGGCCCGCGGGAAAAAAACCAGGGCCCCGGGAAAAAAACCAGGGCCCCGGGAACAAAACCAGAGCCCCGGGAACAAAACCAGAGCCCCGGGAAAAAAACCAGAGCCCCGGGAAAAAAACCAGAGCCCCGGGAACAAAACCAGGGCCCCGGGAACAAAACCAGAGCCCCGGGAAAAAAACAAGGGCCCCAGGAACAAAACCAGGGCCCGGGGGACAAAACCAGGGCGCGGGGGACAAAACCAGGGCCCCGGGAACAAAACCAGTGCCCGGGGGACAAAACCAGGGCCCGGGGGACAAAACCAGGGCCCCGGGAAAAAAACCAGGGCCCGGGGGACAAAACCAGGGCCCGGGGGACAAAAACAGGGCCGCGGGAAAAAAACCAGGACCCGGGGAGAAAACCAGAGCCCCGGAGAGAAAACCAGAGCCCCGGGAACAAAACCAGGGCCTCGAGAACAAAACCAGGGCCCCGGGAACAAAACCAGGGCCCCAGGAACAAAACTAGGGCCTCGGGGGACAAAACCAGGGCCCCGGGAACAAAACAAGGGCCCCGGGAACATAACCAGGGCGCGGGGGACAAAACCAGGGCGCGGGGGACAAAACCAGGGCCCCGGGAACAAAACCAGGGCCCGGGGAACAAAACCAGAGCCCCGGGAACAAAACCAGGGCCCCGGGAACAAAACCAGGGCCCCGGGAACAAAACCAGGGCCCCGGGAACAAAACCAGGGCCCCGGGAACATAACCAGAGCCCCGGGAACAAAACCAGGGCCCGGGAAACAAAACCAGAGCGCGGGAAACAAAACCAGAGCCCGGGGGACAAAACCAGGGCCCGGGGAACAAAACCAGAACCCCGGGGAGAAAACCAGAGCCCCGGGAACAAAACCAGAGCCCCGGGGAGAAAACCAGAGCCCCGGGAACAAAACCAGAGCCCAGGGAACACAACCAGAGCCCCGGGAACAAAACCAGAGCCCGGGGGAGAAAACCAGAACCCCGGGGAGAAAACCAGAGCCCCGGGAACAAAACCAGGGCCCCGGGAACAAAACCAGGGCCCCGGGAATAAAACCAGGGCCCGGGGAAGAAAACCAGGGCCCCGGGAACAAAACCAGAGCCCCGGGAAAACAACCAGGGCCCCTGGAACACAACCAGGGCCCCGGGAACAAAACCAGGGCCCCGGGAACAAAACCAGAGCCCCGGGAACAAAACCAGAGCCCCGGGAACAAAACCAGGGACCCAGAAACAAAACCAGGGCCCCGGGAACAAAACGAGAGCCCCGGGAACAAAACCAGAGCCCCGGGAACAAAACCAGGGCCCCGGGAACACAACCAAGGCCCCGGGAAGAAAACCAGGGCCCCGGGAAGAAAACCAGGGCCCCGGGAACAAAACCAGGGCCCCGGGAACAAAACCAGAGCCCCGGGAACAAAACCAGAGCCCCGGGAACAAAACCAGGGCCCCAGGAACAAAACCAGGGACCCAAAAACAAAACCAGGGCCCCGGGAACAAAACCAGAGCCCGGGGGAGAAAAACAGAACCCCGGGGAGAAAACCAGAGCCCCGGGAACAAAACCAGGGCCCCGGGAACAAAACCAGCACCCCGGGAATAAAACCAGGGCCCGGAGAATAAAACCAGGGCCCCGGGAACAAAACCAGGGCCCCGGGAACACAACCAGGGCCCCGGGAAACAAAACCACGACCCGGGGAACAAAACCAGGGCCCCGGGAACAAAACCAGGGCCCCGGAAACAAAACCAGGGCCCCGGAAACAAAACCAGGGCCCCGGGAAAAAAACCAGGGCCCCGGGAACAAAACCAGGGCCCCGGGAAAAAAACAAGAGCCCCGGGAAAAAAACGCGGCCCGCGGGAAAAAAACCAGGGCCGCGGGGAAAAAAAAAAGGGCCCCTGGAAAAAAATCAGGGCCCCGGGAACAAAACCAGGGCCCCGGGAACAAAACCAGGGCCCGGGGGACAAAACCAGGGCCCGGGGAAGAAAACCAGGGCCCGGGGGACAAAACAAGGGCCCGGGGAACAAAACCAGAGCCCCGGGAACACAACCAGGGCCCCGGGAACAAAACCAGAGCCCCGGGGAGAAAACCAGAGCCCCGGGGAGAAAACCAGAGCCCCGGGGAGAAAACCAGAGCCCTGGGGAGAAAACCAGAGCCCCGGGGAGAAAACCAGAGCCCCGGGGAGAAAACCAGGGCCCCGGGAACAAAACCAGGGCCCCGGGAACAAAACCAGGGACCCGGGAACAAAACCAGAGCCCCGGGAACAAAACCAGGGCCCCGGGAACAAAACCAGGGACCCGGGAACAAAACCAGGGCCCCGGGAACAAAACCAGCGCCCCGGGAACAAAACCAGCGCCCCGGGAACAAAACCAGAGCCCCGGCAACAAAACCAGAGCCCCGGGAAAAAAACCAGAGCCCCGGGAAAAAAACCAGGGCCCCGGGAAAAAAACCAGGGCCCCGGGAAAAAAACCAGGGCCCCGGGAACAAAACCAGAGCCCCGGGAACAAAACCAGAGCGCGGGAAACAAAACCAGAGCCCGGGGGACAAAACCAAAACACCGGGGAGAAAACCAGAGCCCCGGGGAGAAAACCAGAGCCCCGGGGAGAAAACCAGTGCCCCGGGGAGAAAACCAGTGCCCCGGGGAGAAAACCAGAACCCCGGGGAGAAAACCAGAGCCCCGGGGAGAAAACCAGAGGCCCGGGAACACAACCAGGGCCCCGGGAAAAAAACCAGGGCCCCGGGAACAAAACCAGAGCCCCGGGAACAAAACCAGGGCCCCGGGAAAAATACCAGGGCCCGGGGTAAAAAAACAGGGCCCGGGGTAAAAAAACAGGGCCCGGGGGAACAAAACAAGGGCCTCGGGAACAAAACCAGGGCCCCGGGAACAAAACCAGGGCCCGGGGAGCAAAACCAGGGCCCCGGGAACAAAACCAGGGCCTGGGGGACAAAACCAGAGCCCGGGGGACAAAACCAGAGCCCGGGGGACAAAACCAGGGCCCTGGAAACAAAACCAGAGCCCCGGGAACAAAACCAGAGCCCGGGGAACAAAACCAGAGCCCCGGGAACAAAACCAGGACCCCGGGAACAAAACCAGGACGCGGGGGACAAAACCAGGGCGCGGGGGACAAAACCAGGGCCCGGGGAACAAAACCAGAGCCCGGGGAACAAAACCAGAGCCCCTGGAACAAAACCAGGGCCCCTGGAACAAAACCAGGGCCCCGGGAACAAAACCAGGGCCCGGGGAGCAAAACCAGGGCCTCGGGAACAAAACCAGGGCCCCGGGAACAAAACCAGGGCCCGGGGAGCAAAACCAGGGCCCCGGGAACAAAACCAGGGCCCGGGAAACAAAACCAGAGCGCGGGAAACAAAACCAGAGCCCGGGGGACAAAACCAGGGCCCTGGAAACAAAACCAGAGCCCCGGGAACAAAACCAGAGCCCGGGGAACAAAACCAGAGCCCCGGGAACAAAACCAGGACCCCGGGTACAAAACCAGGGCGCGGGGGACAAAACTAGGGCGCGGGGGACAAAACCAGGGCGCGGGGGACAAAACCAGGGCCCGGGGAACAAAACCAGAGCCCGGGGAACAAAACCAGAGCCCCTGGAACAAAACCAGGGCCCCTGGAACAAAACCAGGGCCCCGGGAACAAAACCATGGCCGGGGGGACAAAACCAGGGCCCGGGGGACAAAACCAGGGCCCCGGGAACAAAACCAGAGCCCCGGGGACAAAACCAGAGCCCCGGGGACAAAACCAGAACCACGGGAACAAAACCAGGGCCCGGGGGACAAAACCAGGGCCCGGGGGACAAAACCAGAGCCCCGGGAACAAAACCAGAGCCCCGGGAACAAAACCAGAGCCCGGGGGACAAAACCAGAGCCCGGGGGACAAAACCAGGGCCCCGGGGAGAAAACCAGAGCCCCGGGAAAAAACCAGAGCCCCGGGAACAAAACCAGAGCCCCGGGAACAAAACCAGAGCCCGGGGTAAAAAAACAGGGCCCGGGGTAAAAAAACAGGGCCCGGGGTAAAAAAACAAGGGCCTCGGGAACAAAACCAGGGCCCCGGGAACAAAACCAGGGCCCGGGGAGCAAAACCAGGGCCCCGGGAACAAAACCAGGGCCCGGGGGACAAAACCAGAGCCCGGGGGACAAAACCAGAGCCCGGGGGACAAAACCAGGGCCCTGGAAACAAAACCAGAGCCCCGGGAACAAAACCAGAACCCGGGGAACAAAACCAGGGCCCCGGGAACAAAACCAGGACCCCGGGAACAAAACCAGGGCACGGGGGACAAAACCAGGGCGCGGGGGACAAAACCAGGGCGCGGGGGACAAAACCAGGGCGCGGGGGAACAAAACCAGGGCCCGGGGAACAAAACCAGAGCCCCTGGAACAAAACCAGGGCCCCTGGAACAAAACCAGGGCCCCGGGAACAAAACCATGGCCGGGGGGACAAAACCAGGGCCCGGGGGACAAAACCAGGGCCCGGGGGACAAAACCAGAACCCCGGGAACAAAACCAGGGCCCGGGGGACAAAACCAGGGCCCGGGGGACAAAACCAGGGCCCGGGGGACAAAACCAGAGCCCCGGGAACAAAACCAGAGCCCCGGGAACATAACCAGAGCACGGGAAACAAAACCAGAGCCCGGGGGACAAAACCAGGGCCCCGGGGAGAAAACCAGAGCCCCGGGAACAAAACCAGAGCCCCGGGAACAAAACCAGAGCCCCGGGAACACAATCAGGGCCCCTGGAACACAACCACAGCCCCGGGAACAAAACCAGGGCCCCGGGAACAAAACCAGGGCCCCAGAAACAAAACCAGGGCCCCGGGAACAAAACCAGGGCCCTGGGAACAAAACCAGAGCCCCGGGAACACAATCAGGGCCCCTGGAACACAACCAGGGCCCCGGGAACAAAACCAGGGCCCCGGGAACAAAACCAGGGCCCCAGAAACAAAACCAGAGCCCCGGGAACAAAACCAGAGCCCCGGGAACAAAACCAGAGCCCCGGGAACAAAACCAGAGCCCGGGGGAGAAAACCAGAACCCCGGGGAGAAAACCAGAGCCCCGGGAACAAAACCAGGGCCCCGGGAACAAAACCCCTGACCCCGACCCCTGACCCCTGACCCCTGACCGCAACCCTAACCCCAACCCTAACCCCTGACCCTAACCCTAACCCTGACCCTGACCCCTGACCCTAACCACTGACCCTGACCCTGACCCCTGACCATAACCCCTGACCCTGACCCTAACCCCTGACCCTGACCCCTGACCCTGACCCCTGACCCTGACCCTAACCCCTGACCCTGACCCCTGACCCCTGACCCTAACCCCTGACCCTGACCCTAACCCCTGACCCTGACCCTGACCCCTGACCCTAACCCCTGACCCCTGACCCCTGACCCCTGACCCTGATCCTGACCCCTGACCCTGACCCCTGACCCTGACCCCTGACCCTGACCCCTGACCCTGACCCCTGACCCCTGCCCCTGACCCCTGACCCCTGACCCTGACCCCGACCCCTGACCCCTGACCCGGACCCCTGACCCTGACCCCTGACCCTGACCCCTGTCCCTGACCCCTGACCCCTCATCCCTGACCCTGACCCTAACCCCTGACCCTGACCCCTGACCCTGACCCTGACCCTGACCCCTGACCCTGACCCCTGACCCTGATCCTGACCCCTGACCCTGACCCCTGACCCTGACCCTGACCCCTGACCCTGACCCCGACCCCTGACCCGTGACCCTGACCCCTGACCCTGACCCCGACCCCTGACCCTGACCCCTGACCCCTGACCCTGACCCCTGACCCCTCATCCCTGACCCTAACCCCTGACCCTAACCCCTGACCCTGACCCCTGACCCTAACCCCTGACCCTGACCCTAACCCCTGACCCTGACCCCTGACCCCTGACCCCTGACCCTGACCCCTGACCCCTGACCCTGACCCTGACCCCTGACCCCTGACCCTGACCCCTGACCCCAACCCTAACCCCAACCCTAGCCCTAACCCCTAACCCTAACCCCAACCCCTAACCCTAACCCCAATGACCCTAACCCTAAACCTAACCCCAAACCCTAACCCTAACCCCAAACCCTAACCCTAACGGCCCTAACCGTTCCTCTAACCCCAACCCTAAACCCCTAACACTAACCCCAACCCCAACCCCAACCCCCTAACCCTAACCCCCTAAGCTCTAAACCTAACCCCACCGTTAACCCTAACGGTCCTAACCCTAACGGCCCTAACCCTAAGCCCATCCCTCTAGCCCTAAACCTCTAACCCCAACCCCTAATGCCCTAATTCTATCAGCCCTAACCCCTAACTGTGACCCTAACTCCTAACCCCAATGACCCTAACCCCGATCCTGACCCCTAACCTTAATCCCCTGAACCTCAACTATGATCCTGATCCCAACCCCCTAAGTCACAAGCTGCAAGTCATTATCCTAAGGTTAACTATGGTGCCTAACTGTAACCACAACCTCTAACCTCTTACCCTAAGTGCTGTAACTCTAACTTGTAATTCCTAATCTTAACCTCACCCCTTGCTGTAACCCTGTTTTACCTTTTGTCTTCTCCGTGTTTAGTATTTACTTCCGGTGTACTAAGTGCGACTTCCAGCCTCAGCTTGTGTCCGTCTGCTTTATTTTGATCGTTCCGGGTTGTTTTTCGGTCATAAAAGTGCATTTCCGGTGGCTTTACGGCGACTTCCGGTGCTGCTGGAGGACTTCCGGTGCTGCTGGAGGACTTCCGGTGCTGCTGGAGGACTTCCGGACTACAGAGACTAACTTCCGGTGTGGCACTCTATGGTCCGGAAGTCCATCTCTATGGTCCGGAAGTCCATCTCTATGGTCCGGAAGTCCATCTCTATGGTCCGGAAGACCTCTAAGTGTACTGTCTAGACTGGGCGTTGCTCTCTATGGTCTGGAGGTTTAGCTCTGTGGTCTGAAAGTCCTCCAGCTGTACTCTATGGTCTGGAGACTGCTTTTACGGTGAGGAAATCATGCAGCAGACCTCTATGGTATGGAGATGAGTCTATGTTGTGTCGAAGTCATCTGGCTGTGTGGAAGAGACATGGTTCGAATGGTTTTAAGTGGTGCATTTATTTTTTAACCCTTGGTGTGCTAAAAAAAAAAATTTGCTAATTTGCATATTTTGTGAATTTATTCGGATAATGAGCAGTTAATTAGCATTCCAAGTGGGAGGGATGAATGGTTGCAATAACAGTAGATGATGATTATTGTAATCATTAATTACTCCCACTATAAGTACTAGTAATTTGTATATTTTAATAAAATGAAAAATATTAACTCTGGTGCAGCAGTAGAAAATGGCACAGTGAGTGGCAGCAATTTTTTAAATTTTTTTTTAAAATTTTTTGTAATTATGGCTGCCGAAGAGAATGCCATTTTCTACTGCTGCTATTTAAAATTTTAAAAAGCAAACACCCAAAAACAAACCCAAAACAGGCCCAACACCAAGACAAACACAAAAACCCAGAAGACGCAACAAACCAAAACCAAGACAAACACAAAAACACTGAAAATATAACCTAACAAAGATGCACACAAAACCCCAGACAACACAGCACCCCCAAGATAAACACAGGAAAGGCCTCTAACCGACACAGCAAACCCACAAACAGAGACAACACATTGATGACAAAACACACGTACACACAAAAAAAAAACCCAAAGACCAACATGGACAAAAAAGACATGGGAAACGAAACAGATAAAGAGACCTTTATTAAAACTTTGTTACAATCATATTTTTATTATGCCTTAGACCACTAATAAAGACTGGATTAACTACCACAATTAGCTCTAACTGCAATTAGGATAATTAAACACAGCCGTATTAGCATTCCATCTTTACTGCACAGTTTGATGTGTTTCTTAGAATACTACTTAGACGCAATTTACGCCTGCTAGTGTCTCGTTAACATCGGTATTACAATCTGCATCATTTATGCCCAAGTAGTAATCTACATTTCTTTAAAACTATTCAAAGCTACTACAACCTTTACACAACTACAAATACTTGAAATATACTTAGGAGCCAGTAACACACAGGCATTCTTTTAACCGGTCCGTAGCTAAATTTATCTATAGATATTGACAACTCTCCCTCTGTTGACTAATTCTCATTTAAATCGTCATTTGCAAAAGTTATTAGCACAACAGTCCCTCAGAAAGAGCTGTGAACACTTGTAACAATTCCCCCCCCCCAACAGCTATCTTTACCCACAGACATTAACAACGCCCACTTGGCTAGGTACTTTCATTTGTTTTTTCAGTTCTTACTGTGATTCCAATCAAGAAAAATTTCTGCCTGTAATTTTTCTAAAAGTAAGTTTTACGTGTAATTTGGTCCGTTGCTGACTCCCAGTAAAATTTTCAATATCATTTTTTACATTTCAAATGTACAATGTACTTTCATTTCCGAGATAAAAATTACTCTCTAGTTGACCAAATACTTGCAACAATTACATTTACTCGCTTCTCACTCATTATTTTAGAAAATACATTGCGCCTCTAAAAACCAGCGCCCCGGGAACAAAACCAGCACCCCGGCAACAAAACCAACGCCCCGGCAACAAAACCAACGCCCCGGCAACAAAACCAGCGCCCCGGCAACAAAACCGCAGCCCGCGGGAGAAAACCAGAGCCGGGAAACAAAACCAGAGCCCCGGGGAACAAAACCAGAGCCCCGGGGAATAAAACTAGAGCCCCGGCCTCAAAAGCCGGGCCCGAGGCGCGTTACCCGAGCTCCGAACAGTGGAAGTGGCGCCCCGTGAGCAGCAGAACCGGCACCTAGAACCGGCACCTAGAACCCGCACCTAGAAACCCAGGAGCCTGCTGTGGGCACACCGGGACCCCCAGCAGCACCGCAAATAGGCCCAGAAGCACGCCAAGATGCCCAGAAGCATCCTCTGGCCACCCCGACAACCCCAGGAGCACCCCGTGGGCACACAGGGACTCCCAGAGCATCCAGAACCCCCACAAGCACCCCAAGACCCCCACGAGCACCCCGTGGGCATCCAGAGACCCCCCCGCAGCACAACAAGAACCCCCAGAAGCACCCCAAGACCCTCAGGACCATCCTCTGGGCACCCAGACACCCACGGGACCACACCAAGAACCCCCGGCAGCACCCCAAAGGCAGCCGGTACAGACCTCAGAGTTCTGCACCATCTATTTGCATGGACCTTAACAGACCTCATGCTTTCCCACAGGAGACTTCTCTCACCTTCAGCCCTCTATCTTGTGATGCGCAGGCCCGGGCCGTTTACTCGGCGTCTCCCGTCACTTTGGGGTTCCTTTAGACTGGCTTTCGAGGATTCCTTTACAAGGGGAGCACACATAGGCTACACAGACTATAAGCAAGGGGAAAAGCAAGCACTTCAGTCACTACAATCATGCCTTACGCTAAGGGTATTTTGCAAAGCCAGTGTCTTACCAACCCGACGACCAGCAGAAAGACGAACCATCCCTACATTCTCGGATCGTCTTGCGCCGCAAACTCAGCCCCAGCAGTCGGTAGGTGCCAGCTTTACGTGGGCGTCCCCACGGAGGCAACGGTGACCTCGCTGTACACCGGCCCACTGTTCTTCGGGAAAATCCCGGTATTTATACATTTGCCAAGGAAACGGGTTTCGACACACGTGGCCAGCGGGTGCCGAAACACGCCTCAATTGGCAACTCTCAACATAGGGAGCCTACGGCGCATGCGCTCGCCGATCGAGCGCGCTGCACGAGCCACAGCCACCCCGTCTATTGGTTCCTAGGCCTTGTTCACGCAACATATTACCATAGTCCAGCATTTACGTATTAACCTATACTCAAGCCAACAGCAAAAGGTAACAAAGCAAGCAAAATTATACCTTGTACTTTATATTTCTTCGTTACGGCACGTCTTCCACGTCCTTCACGTCCTCCCCTAACATTTTCTCAACCTTCCTTCTCCTTCTGTATTCAGCATTTTCACACAATAGACCATGAACCGTCTGTTTTCTATGCTGACTGCCGTTTTCTTAGCTATCTATTTCTCACCCAGCGTCCAGCCACGGACCAAAAGCCCATCTTTTAACCCTTCCGTATGCGTGTGTATCTCCCGTCAGCTGCGGACAGACTAAAACAGAACAGACCTCATCGACACCCAAATCCAACTGCAAAACCCACCTCAGTAAGGCTCGTGAACACACCTCCCTTTCCCAACCAAAAGGTGCCCTGGTCCCAAAAGTTTAGAAACCCCTTCTCTTCTCCTCAACCGTCAGGGAAGGAACCCCGCTCCTTCCTGACAGCTCCTGCCCTGGATTTGCACCCCCGAACCCCCTGTGTCGCCCGCTCCCCGGGAGCTGCTCTTCCCAGCTATGCCCAGGCTTCCGCGAGCACCTCCTATCTTCCACCTTCCCACACACTCTCACCTCTGCTACAGCCCCACAAAATAAGCAAAGTCCTGACGCTTGTCATCTACGAGGGGCTGGCCGCAAGCTGCATCCGTTCTAGGGACAACATGATACTCTGTGGGCGAACGGGAAAGGCCATGAGCCGTTCCATACGCTGAAAGGTACTATGCCTTATATGTCCCTGCTACTTTCTTGAACAATGCTAGAACTCCGTCTACAGATGCATACAAGATGCTCACCTCAACCCCTGCTAAATACTCTCACCATTGCTCCTATCCAGAGACGATGTCAACAGCTTCTGCAATATACAGCGTCTGGTGGAAAAAAAAAACACAACAAGGTTCCATCTTCAATAAAGTCAGGAATTCCAAAACAATACAATGCACCTGGAATAAAATAAAAACCAAAACCATATTATTAACCAAAACCATACATCTTGCCACCTCTGAACACCCAATACAAATTTACTGACCTGGGGGGAAAAAAAAAAAAGCTGCATACAAGTGTGCTTTCTTCTACACATGCAGCTGAACCTTGACTGGTCCGGAAGCCCTTACCTTAAACAGACACCTCTGCTTCTCTAAATATCAAAACAAGACTACGCAAAGAGCTTAGGCAGCTCAAAAGCTGCAGTCAGCTGCAGGAACAGCAGACCACCACCTCCAGAGAAGCCCAGCAGCAGAATGAGCTGCCTGAGGAGAGGCTGTAGCTCATATGCTCCGGGCCCCACCCACCACCCTTCCCACAATCCCCTGGCAAAGGGGAGGAGAGAACGACCAGAAGCACGGGGAACAAAACCAGAGCCCCGGGAACAAACCCAGGGCCCGGGGGACAAAACCAGAGCCCCGGAAACAAAACAAGAGCCCGGGGAACAAAACAAGAGCCCCGGGAACAAAACCAGAGCCCCGGGAACAAAACCAGAGCCCGGGGGACAAAACCAGGGCCCGGGGGACAAAACCAGAGCCCGGGGGACAAAACCAGAGCCCGGGGGACAAAACCAGGGCCCTGGAAACAAAACCAGAGCCCCGGGAACAAAACCAGAGCCCGGGGAACAAAACCAGAGCCCCGGGAACAAAACCAGGGCCCCGGGAACAAAACCAGGGCCCCGGGAACAAAACAAGAGCCCGGGGGACAAAACCAGTGCCCCGGGAACAAAACCAGGGCCCGGGGGAGAAAACCAGAACCCCGGGGAGAAAACCACAGCCCCGGGGAGAAAACCAGAGCCCCGGGAACAAAACCAGAGCCCCGGGAACAAAACCAGAGCCCGGGGAACAAAACCAGGGCCCGGGGAACAAAACCAGAGTCCCGGGAACAAAACCGCGGCCCGCGGGAGAGAACCAGAGCCAGCGGGAGAGAACCAGAGCCAGCGGGAGAGAACCAGAGCTCCGGGAAAAAAAACAGAGCCCCGGAAACAAAACCAGAGCCCCGGGAACAAAACCAGGGCCAGAGGAACAAAACCAGAGCCCGGGGAACAAAACCAGGGACCCGGGGACAAAACCAGAGCGCTGGAAACAAAAACAGAGCCCGGGGGACAAAACCAGGGCCCGGGAAACAAAACCAGAATCCCGGGGAGAAAACCAGAGCCCCGGGAACAAAACCAGAGCCCCGGGAAAAAAACCAGAGCCCCGGGAACAAAACCAGGGCCCCGGGAACAAAACCAGGGCCCGGGGAGAAAACCAGAGCCCCGGAGAGAAAACCAGAGCCCTGGGGAGAAAACCAGAGCCCTGGGAACAAAACCAGGGCCCCGGGAACAAAACCAGGGCCCCGGGAACAAAACCAGGGCCTCGGGGGACAAAACCAGGGCCCGGGGAACAAAACTAGGGCCCCGGGAACAAAACCAGAGCCCCGGGGACAAAACCAGGGCACGGGGGACAAAACCAGAGCCCCGGGAACAAAACCAGGGCCCCGGGAACAAAACCAGGGCCTCGGGGGACAAAACCAGGGCCCGGGGAACAAAACTAGGGCCCCGGGGACAAAACCAGAGCCCCGGGGACAAAACCAGGGCACGGGGGACAAAACCAGAGCCCCGGGGGACAAAACCAGGGCCCAGCGGACAAAACCAGGGCCCGGGGGACAAAACCAGAGCCCCGGGAACAAAACCAGAGCCCCGGGAACAAAACAAGGGCCCCGGGAACAAAACCAGGGCCCCGGGAACAAAACCAGGGCCCCGGGAACAAAACCAGAGCCCCGGGAACAAAACCAGAGCCCCGGGAACAAAACCAGAGCCCCGGGAACAAAACCAGAGCCCGGGGGACAAAACCAGGGCCCCGGGGAGAAAACCAGAGCCCCGGGAACAAAACCAGAGCCCCGGGAACAAAACCAGAGCCCCGGGAACAAAACCAGAGCCCCGGGAACAAAACCAGAGCCCCGGGAACAAAACCAGAGCCCCGGGAACACAACCAGGGCCCCTGGAACACAACCAGGGCCCCGGGAACACAACCAGGGCCCCGGGAACAAAACCAGGGCCCCGGGAACAAAACCAGGGCCCCGGAAACAAAACCAGGGCCCCGGGAACAAAACCAGGGCCCTGGGAACAAAACCAGAGCCCCGGGAACACAATCAGGGCCCCTGGAACACAACCAGGGCCCCGGGAACAAAACCAGGGCCCCAGAAACAAAACCAGAGCCCCGGGAACAAAACCAGAGCCCCGGGAACAAAACCAGAGCCCGGGGGAGAAAACCAGAACCCCGGGGAGAAAACCAGAGCCCCGGAAACAAAACCAGGGCCCGGGGGACAAAACCAGGGCCCCGGGAACAAAACCAGGGACCCGGGAAGAAAACCAGGGCCCCGGGAACAAAACCAGGGCCCGGGGAAGAAAACCAGGGCCCGGGGAAGAAAACCAGGGCCCGGGGGACAAAACCAGGGCCTGGGGGACAAAACCAGGGCGCGGGGGACAAAACCACGGCGCGGGGGACAAAACCAGTGCCCCGGGAACACAACCAGGGCCCCGGGAACAAAACCAGGGCCCGGGGAACAAAACCAGGGCCCCGGGAACAAAACCAGGGCCCCGGGAACAAAACCAGGGCCCCGGGAACAAAACCAGAGCCCCGGGAACAAAACAAGAGCCCCGGGAACAAAACAAGAGCCCCGGGAAAAAAACCGCGGCCCGCGGGAAAAAAACCAGGGCCCCGGGAAAAAAACCAGGGCCCCGGGAACAAAACCAGAGCCCCGGGAAAAAAACCAGAGCCCCGGGAACAAAAACAGAGCCCCGGGAACAAAACCAGCGCCCGGGGGACAAAACCAGGGCCCGGGGGACAAAACCAGGGCCCGGGGGACAAAACCAGGGCGCGGCGGAAAAAACCAGGGCCCCGGGAACAAAACCAGGGCCCGGGGGACAAAACCAGGGCCCCGGGAACAAAACCAGGGCCTGGGGGACAAAACCAGGGCCCGGGGGACAAAACCAGGGCCCCGGGAACAAAACCAGGGCCCCGGGAACAAAACCAGGGCCCCGGGAATAAAACCAGGGCCCGGGGAAGAAAACCAGGACCCCGGGAACAAAACCAAGGCCTGGGGGACAAAACCAGGGCCCCGGGAACAAAACCAGGGCCCCGGGAACAAAACCAGGGCCCCGGGAACAAAACCAGGGCCCGGGGGACAAAACCAGGGCCCGGGGGACAAAACCAGGGCGCGGGGGACAAAACCAGGGCGCGGGGGACAAAACCAGGGCCCCGGGAACAAAACCAGGGCCCCGGGAACAAAACCAGGGCCCCGGGAACAAAACCAGGGCCCGGGGAGAAAACCAGAGCCCCGGAGAGAAAACCAGAGCCCTGGGGAGAAAACCAGAGCCCTGGGAACAAAACCAGGGCCCCGGGAACAAAACCAGGGCCCCGGGAACAAAACCAGGGCCTCGGGGTCAAAACCAGGGCCCCGGGAACAAAACAAGGGCCTCGGGAACAAAACCAGGGCCCGGGGGACAAAACCAGGGCCCCGGGAACAAAACCAGGGCCCGGGGAACAAAACCAGGGCCCGGGGAACAAAACCAGAGCCCCGGAAACAAAACCAGGGCCCCGGGAACAAAACCAGGGCCCGGGGAAGAAAACCAGGGCCCGGGGAAGAAAACCAGGGCCCCGGGAACAAAACCAGGGCCCCGGGAACAAAACCAGGGCCCGGGGGACAAAACCAGGGCCTGGGGGTCAAAACTAGGGCGCGGGGGAAAAAACCACGGCGCGGGGGACAAAACCAGTGCCCCGGGAACACAACCAGGGCCCCGGGAACAAAACCAGGGCCCGGGGAACAAAACCAGGGCCCCGGGAACAAAACCAGGGCCCCGGGAAAAAAACCAGGGCCCCGGGAACAAAACCAGAGCCCCGGGAAAAAAACCAGAGCCCCGGGAACAAAAACAGAGCCCCGGGAACAAAACCAGGGCCCGGGGGACAAAACCAGGGCCGGGGGGACAAAACCAGGGCCCGGGGGACAAAACCAGGGCCCGGGGGACAAAACCAGGGCGCGGCGGAAAAAACCAGGGCCCCGGGAACAAAACCAGGGCCCGGGGGACAAAACCAGGGCCCCGGGAACAAAACCAGGGCCTGGGGGACAAAACCAGGGCCCGGGGGACAAAACCAGGGCCCCGGGAACAAAACCAGGGCCCCGGGAACAAAACCAGGGCCCCGGGAATAAAACCAGGGCCCGGGGAAGAAAACCAGGGCCCCGGGAACAAAACCAGGGCCTGGGGGACAAAACCAGGGCCCCGGGAACAAAACCAGGGCCCCGGGAACAAAACCAGGGCCCCGGGAACAAAACCAGGGCCCGGGGGACAAAACCAGGGCGCGGGGGACAAAACCAGGGCCCCGGGAACAAAACCAGGGCCCCGGGAACAAAACCAGGGCCCCGGGAACAAAACCAGGGCCCGGGGAGAAAACCAGAGCCCCGGAGAGAAAACCAGAGCCCCGGGGAGAAAACCAGAGCCCTGGGAACAAAACCAGGGCCCCGGGAACAAAACCAGGGCCCCGGGAACAAAACCAGGGCCCGGGGGACAAAACCAGGGCCCCGGGAACAAAACAACGGCCTCGGGAACAAAACCAGGGCCCGGGGGACAAAACCAGGGCCCCGGGAACAAAACCAGAGCCCGGGGAACAAAACCAGGGCCCGAGGAACAAAACCAGGGCCCGGGGAACAAAACCAGAGCCCCGGAAACAAAACCAGGGCCCCGGGAACAAAACCAGGGCCCGGGGAACAAAACCAGAGGCCCGGAGAACAAAACTAGGGCCCCGGGAACAAAACCAGAGCCCCGGGGACAAAACCAGGGCACGGGGGACAAAACCAGGGCCCCGGGAACAAAACCAGGGCCCAGCGGACAAAACCAGGGCCCGGGGGACAAAACCAGAGCCCCGGGAACAAAACCAGAGCCCCGAGAACAAAACCAGGGCCCCGGGAACAAAACCAGGGCCCCGGGAACAAAACCAGGGCCCCGGGAACAAAACCAGAGCACGGGAAACAAAACCAGAGCCCGGGGGACAAAACCAGGGCCCCGGGGAGAAAACCAGAGCCCCGGGAACAAAACCAGAGCCCCGGGAACAAAACCAGAGCCCCGGGAACAAAACCAGAGCCCCGGGAACACAATCAGGGCCCCTGGAACACAACCAGGGCCCCGGGAACAAAACCAGGGCCCCGGGAACAAAACCAGGGCCCCAGAAACATAACCAGGGCCCCGGGAACAAAACCAGGGCCCCGGGAACAAAACCAGGGCCCCGGGAACAAAACCAGGGCCCCGGGAACACAACCAGGGCCCCGGGAACAAAACCAGGGCCCCAGAAACAAAACCAGAGGCCCGGGAACAAAACCAGAGCCCCGGGAACAAAACCAGAGTCCGGGGGAGAAAACCAGAACCCCGGGGAGAAAACCAGAGCCCCGGAAACAAAACCAGGGCCCGGGGGACAAAACCAGGGCCCCGGGAACAAAACCAGGTCCCCGGGAACAAAACCAGGTCCCCGGGAACAAAACCAGGGCCCGGGGAAGAAAACCAGGGCCCCTGGAACAAAACCAGGGCCCCGGGAACAAAACCAGGGCCCCGGGAACAAAACCAGGGCCCCGGGAACAAAACCAGAGCCCCGGGAACAAAACCAGAGACCCGGGAACAAAACAAGAGCCCCGGGAACAAAACAAGAGCCCCGGGAAAAAAACCGTGGCCCGCGGGAAAAAAACCAGGGCCCCGGGAAAAAAACCAGGGCCCCGGGAACAAAACCAGGGCCTCGGGGGACAAAACCAGGGCCCGGGGAACAAAACTAGGGCCCCGGGGACAAAACCAGAGCCCCGGGGACAAAACCAGGGCACGGGGGACAAAACCAGAGCCCCGGGGGACAAAACCAGGGCCCAGCGGACAAAACCAGGGCCCGGGGGACAAAACCAGAGCCCCGGGAACAAAACCAGAGCCCCGGGAACAAAACAAGGGCCCCGGGAACAAAACCAGGGCCCCGGGAACAAAACCAGGGCCCCGGGAACAAAACCAGAGCCCCGGGAACAAAACCAGAGCCCCGGGAACAAAACCAGAGCCCCGGGAACAAAACCAGAGCCCGGGGGACAAAACCAGGGCCCCGGGGAGAAAACCAGAGCCCCGGGAACAAAACCAGAGCCCCGGGAACAAAACCAGAGCCCCGGGAACAAAACCAGAGCCCCGGGAACAAAACCAGAGCCCCGGGAACAAAACCAGAGCCCCGGGAACACAACCAGGGCCCCTGGAACACAACCAGGGCCCCGGGAACACAACCAGGGCCCCGGGAACAAAACCAGGGCCCCGGGAACAAAACCAGGGCCCCGGAAACAAAACCAGGGCCCCGGGAACAAAACCAGGGCCCTGGGAACAAAACCAGAGCCCCGGGAACACAATCAGGGCCCCTGGAACACAACCAGGGCCCCGGGAACAAAACCAGGGCCCCAGAAACAAAACCAGAGCCCCGGGAACAAAACCAGAGCCCCGGGAACAAAACCAGAGCCCGGGGGAGAAAACCAGAACCCCGGGGAGAAAACCAGAGCCCCGGAAACAAAACCAGGGCCCGGGGGACAAAACCAGGGCCCCGGGAACAAAACCAGGGACCCGGGAAGAAAACCAGGGCCCCGGGAACAAAACCAGGGCCCGGGGAAGAAAACCAGGGCCCGGGGAAGAAAACCAGGGCCCGGGGGACAAAACCAGGGCCTGGGGGACAAAACCAGGGCGCGGGGGACAAAACCACGGCGCGGGGGACAAAACCAGTGCCCCGGGAACACAACCAGGGCCCCGGGAACAAAACCAGGGCCCGGGGAACAAAACCAGGGCCCCGGGAACAAAACCAGGGCCCCGGGAACAAAACCAGAGCCCCGGGAACAAAACCAGAGCCCCGGGAACAAAACAAGAGCCCCGGGAACAAAACAAGAGCCCCGGGAAAAAAACCGCGGCCCGCGGGAAAAAAACCAGGGCCCCGGGAAAAAAACCAGGGCCCCGGGAACAAAACCAGAGCCCCGGGAAAAAAACCAGAGCCCCGGGAACAAAAACAGAGCCCCGGGAACAAAACCAGGGCCCGGGGGACAAAACCAGGGCCCGGGGGACAAAACCAGGGCCCGGGGGACAAAACCAGGGCGCGGCGGAAAAAACCAGGGCCCCGGGAACAAAACCAGGGCCCGGGGGACAAAACCAGGGCCCCGGGAACAAAACCAGGGCCTGGGGGACAAAACCAGGGCCCGGGGGACAAAACCAGGGCCCCGGGAACAAAACCAGGGCCCCGGGAACAAAACCAGGGCCCCGGGAATAAAACCAGGGCCCGGGGAAGAAAACCAGGACCCCGGGAACAAAACCAAGGCCTGGGGGACAAAACCAGGGCCCCGGGAACAAAACCAGGGCCCCGGGAACAAAACCAGGGCCCCGGGAACAAAACCAGGGCCCGGGGGACAAAACCAGGGCCCGGGGGACAAAACCAGGGCCCGGGGGACAAAACCAGGGCGCGGGGGACAAAACCAGGGCGCGGGGGACAAAACCAGGGCCCCGGGAACAAAACCAGGGCCCCGGGAACAAAACCAGGGCCCCGGGAACAAAACCAGGGCCCGGGGAGAAAACCAGAGCCCCGGAGAGAAAACCAGAGCCCTGGGGAGAAAACCAGAGCCCTGGGAACAAAACCAGGGCCCCGGGAACAAAACCAGGGCCCCGGGAACAAAACCAGGGCCTCGGGGTCAAAACCAGGGCCCCGGGAACAAAACAAGGGCCTCGGGAACAAAACCAGGGCCCGGGGGACAAAACCAGGGCCCCGGGAACAAAACCAGGGCCCGGGGAACAAAACCAGGGCCCGGGGAACAAAACCAGAGCCCCGGAAACAAAACCAGGGCCCCGGGAACAAAACCAGGGCCCGGGGAAGAAAACCAGGGCCCGGGGAAGAAAACCAGGGCCCCGGGAACAAAACCAGGGCCCCGGGAACAAAACCAGGGCCCGGGGGACAAAACCAGGGCCTGGGGGTCAAAACTAGGGCGCGGGGGAAAAAACCACGGCGCGGGGGACAAAACCAGTGCCCCGGGAACACAACCAGGGCCCCGGGAACAAAACCAGGGCCCGGGGAACAAAACCAGGGCCCCGGGAACAAAACCAGGGCCCCGGGAAAAAAACCAGGGCCCCGGGAACAAAACCAGAGCCCCGGGAAAAAAACCAGAGCCCCGGGAACAAAAACAGAGCCCCGGGAACAAAACCAGGGCCCGGGGGACAAAACCAGGGCCGGGGGGACAAAACCAGGGCCCGGGGGACAAAACCAGGGCCCGGGGGACAAAACCAGGGCGCGGCGGAAAAAACCAGGGCCCCGGGAACAAAACCAGGGCCCGGGGGACAAAACCAGGGCCCCGGGAACAAAACCAGGGCCTGGGGGACAAAACCAGGGCCTGGGGGACAAAACCAGGGCCCCGGGAACAAAACCAGGGCCCCGGGAACAAAACCAGGGCCCCGGGAATAAAACCAGGGCCCGGGGAAGAAAACCAGGGCCCCGGGAACAAAACCAGGGCCTGGGGGACAAAACCAGGGCCCCGGGAACAAAACCAGGGCCCCGGGAACAAAACCAGGGCCCCGGGAACAAAACCAGGGCCCGGGGGACAAAACCAGGGCGCGGGGGACAAAACCAGGGCCCCGGGAACAAAACCAGGGCCCCGGGAACAAAACCAGGGCCCCGGGAACAAAACCAGGGCCCGGGGAGAAAACCAGAGCCCCGGAGAGAAAACCAGAGCCCCGGGGAGAAAACCAGAGCCCTGGGAACAAAACCAGGGCCCCGGGAACAAAACCAGGGCCCCGGGAACAAAACCAGGGCCCGGGGGACAAAACCAGGGCCCCGGGAACAAAACAACGGCCTCGGGAACAAAACCAGGGCCCGGGGGACAAAACCAGGGCCCCGGGAACAAAACCAGAGCCCGGGGAACAAAACCAGGGCCCGAGGAACAAAACCAGGGCCCGGGGAACAAAACCAGAGCCCCGGAAACAAAACCAGGGCCCCGGGAACAAAACCAGGGCCCGGGGAACAAAACCAGAGGCCCGGAGAACAAAACTAGGGCCCCGGGAACAAAACCAGAGCCCCGGGGACAAAACCAGGGCACGGGGGACAAAACCAGGGCCCCGGGAACAAAACCAGGGCCCAGCGGACAAAACCAGGGCCCGGGGGACAAAACCAGAGCCCCGGGAACAAAACCAGAGCCCCGAGAACAAAACCAGGGCCCCGGGAACAAAACCAGGGCCCCGGGAACAAAACCAGGGCCCCGGGAACAAAACCAGAGCACGGGAAACAAAACCAGAGCCCGGGGGACAAAACCAGGGCCCCGGGGAGAAAACCAGAGCCCCGGGAACAAAACCAGAGCCCCGGGAACAAAACCAGAGCCCCGGGAACAAAACCAGAGCCCCGGGAACACAATCAGGGCCCCTGGAACACAACCAGGGCCCCGGGAACAAAACCAGGGCCCCGGGAACAAAACCAGGGCCCCAGAAACATAACCAGGGCCCCGGGAACAAAACCAGGGCCCCGGGAACAAAACCAGGGCCCCGGGAACAAAACCAGGGCCCCGGGAACACAACCAGGGCCCCGGGAACAAAACCAGGGCCCCAGAAACAAAACCAGAGGCCCGGGAACAAAACCAGAGCCCCGGGAACAAAACCAGAGTCCGGGGGAGAAAACCAGAACCCCGGGGAGAAAACCAGAGCCCCGGAAACAAAACCAGGGCCCGGGGGACAAAACCAGGGCCCCGGGAACAAAACCAGGTCCCCGGGAACAAAACCAGGTCCCCGGGAACAAAACCAGGGCCCGGGGAAGAAAACCAGGGCCCCTGGAACAAAACCAGGGCCCCGGGAACAAAACCAGGGCCCCGGGAACAAAACCAGGGCCCCGGGAACAAAACCAGAGCCCCGGGAACAAAACCAGAGACCCGGGAACAAAACAAGAGCCCCGGGAACAAAACAAGAGCCCCGGGAAAAAAACCGTGGCCCGCGGGAAAAAAACCAGGGCCCCGGGAAAAAAACCAGGGCCCCGGGAACAAAACCAGAGCCCCGGGAAAAAAACCGCGGCCCGCGGGAAAAAAACCAGGGCCCCGGGAAAAAAACCAGGGCCCCGGGAACAAAACCAGAGCCCCGGGAAAAAAACCAAAGCCCTGGGAAAAAAACCAGAGCCCCGGGAACAAAACCAGGGCCGCGGGAACAAAACCAGAGCCCCGGGAAAAAAACAAGGGCCCCGGGAACAAAACCAGGGCCCGGGGGACAAAACCAGGGCGCGGGGGACAAAACCAGGGCCCCGGGAACAAAACCAGTGCCCGGGAGACAAAACCAGGGCCCGGGGGACAAAACCAGGGCCCGGGGGACAAAACCAGGGCCCCGGGAAAAAAACCAGGGCCCGGGGGACAAAACCAGGGCCCGGGGGACAAAAACAGGGCCGCGGGAA
Organism: Calonectris borealis; assembly: GCF_964195595.1. Classification (NCBI taxonomy): domain Eukaryota; kingdom Metazoa; phylum Chordata; class Aves; order Procellariiformes; family Procellariidae; genus Calonectris; species Calonectris borealis. The sequence goes on from NW_027441539.1 coordinate 41,299, forward strand.
AAAAACCAGGACCCGGGGAGAAAACCAGAGCCCCGGAGAGAAAACCAGAGCCCCGGGAACAAAACCAGGGCCTCGAGAACAAAACCAGGGCCCCGGGAACAAAACCAGGGCCCCAGGAACAAAACCAGGGCCTCGGGGGACAAAACCAGGGCCCCGGGAACAAAACAAGGACCCCGGGAACATAACCAGGGCCCGGGGGACAAAACCAGGGCGCGAGGGACAAAACCAGGGCCCCGGGAACAAAACCAGGGCCCGGGGAACAAAACCAGAGCCCCAGGAACAAAACCAGGGCCCCGGGAACAAAACCATGGCCCCGGGAACAAAACCAGGGCCCCGGGAACAAAACCAGGGCCCCGGGAACATAACCAGAGCCCCGGGAACAAAACCAGGGCCCGGGAAACAAAACCAGAGCGCGGGAAACAAAACCAGAGCCCGGGGGACAAAACCAGGGCCCGGGGAACAAAACCAGAACCCCGGGGAGAAAACCAGAGCCCCGGGAACAAAACCAGAGCCCCGGGGAGAAAACCAGAGCCCCGGGAACAAAACCAGAGCCCCGGGAACACAACCAGAGCCCCGGGAACACAACCAGAGCCCGGGGGAGAAAACCAGAACCCCGGGGAGAAAACCAGAGCCCCGGGAACAAAACCAGGGCCCCGGGAACAAAACCAGGGCCCCGGGAATAAAACCAGGGCCCGGGAAAGAAAACCAGGGCCCCGGGAACAAAACCAGAGCCCCGGGAACACAACCAGGGCCCCTGGAACACAACCAGGGCCCCGGGAACAAAACCAGGGCCCCGGGAACAAAACCAGGGCCCCGGGAACAAAACCAGAGCCCCGGGAACAAAACCAGAGCCCCGGGAACAAAACCAGGGACCCAGAAACAAAACCAGGGCCCCGGGAACAAAACGAGAGCCCCGGGAACAAAACCAGAGCCCCGGGAACAAAACCAGAGCACCGGGAACAAAACCAGGGCCCGGGGAAGAAAACCAGGGCCCCGGGAAGAAAACCAGGGCCCCGGGAACAAAACCAGGGCCCCGGGAACAAAACCAGGGCCCCGGGAACAAAACCAGAGCCCCGGGAACAAAACCAGAGCCCCGGGAACAAAACCAGAGCCCCGGGAACAAAACCAGGGCCCCGGGAACAAAACCAGGGACCCAAAAACAAAACCAGGGCCCGGGGGAGAAAAACAGAACCCCGGGGAGAAAACCAGAGCCCCGGGAACAAAACCAGGGCCCCGGGAACAAAACCAGCACCCCGGGAATAAAACCAGGGCCCAGGGAAGAAAACCAGGGCCCCGGGAACAAAACCAGGGCCCCGGGAACACAACCAGGGCCCCGGGAAACAAAACCACGACCCGGGGAACAAAACCAGGGCCCCGGGAACAAAACCAGGGCCCCGGAAACAAAACCAGGGCCCCGGAAACAAAACCAGAGCCCCGGGAAAAAAACCAGGGCCCCGGGAACAAAACCAGGGCCCCGGGAAAAAAACAAGAGCCCCAGGAAAAAAACGCGGCCCGCGGGAAAAAAACCAGGGCCGCGGGAAAAAAACCAGGGCCCCTGGAAAAAAATCAGGGCCCCGGGAACAAAACCAGGGCCCCGGGAACAAAACCAGAGCCCCGGGAACAAAACCAGGGCCCGGGGGACAAAACCAGGGCCCGGGGAAGAAAACCAGGGCCCGGGGGACAAAACAAGGGCCCGGGGGACAAAACCAGGGCCCCGGGAACAAAACCAGGGCCCCGGGGAGAAAACCAGAGCCCCGGGGAGAAAACCAGAGCCCCGGGGAGAAAACCAGAGCCCCGGGGAGAAAACCAGAGCCCGGGGAACAAAACCAGAGCCCTGGTAACAAAACCAGGGCCCCGGGAACAAAACCAGGGCCCCGGGAACAAAACCAGGGCCCCGGGAACAAAACCAGAGCCCCGGGAAAAAAACCAGGGCCCCGGGAAAAAAACCAGGGCCCCGGGAACAAAACCAGGGCCCCGGGAACAAAACCAGCGCCCCGGGAACAAAACCAGCGCCCCGGGAACAAAACCAGAGCCCCGGAAACAAAACCAGAGCCCCGGCAACAAAACCAGAGCCCCGGGAAAAAAACCAGAGCCCCGGGAAAAAAACCAGGGCCCCGGGAAAAAAACCAGGGCCCCGGGAACAAAACCAGAGCCCCGGGAACAAAACCAGAGCGCGGGAAACAAAACCAGAGCCCGGGGGACAAAACCAAAACCCCGGGGAGAAAACCAGAGCCCCGGGGAGAAAACCAGAGCCCCGGGGAGAAAACCAGAACCCCGGGGAGAAAACCAGAGCCCCGGGGAGAAAACCAGAGCCCCGGGAACACAACCAGGGCCCCGGGAACACAACCAGGGCCCCGGGAAAAAAACCAGGGCCCCGGGAAAAAAACCAGGGCCCCGGGAACAAAACCAGAGCCCCGGAAACAAAACCAGGGCCCCGGGAACAAAACCAGGGCCCCGGGAACAAAACCAGGGCCCCGGGAACAAAACCAGAGCCCCGGGAACAAAACCAGGGCCCCGGGAAAAATACCAGGGCCCGGGGTAAAAAAACAGGGCCCGGGGTAAAAAAACAGGGCCCGGGGGAACAAAACAAGGGCCTCGGGAACAAAACCAGGGCCCCGGGAACAAAACCAGGGCCCGGGGAGCAAAACCAGGGCCCCGGGAACAAAACCAGGGCCCGGGGGACAAAACCAGGGCCCGGGGGACAAAACCAGGGCCCGGGGGACAAAACCAGAGCCCGGGGGACAAAACCAGGGCCCTGGAAACAAAACCAGAGCCCCGGGAACAAAACCAGAGCCTGGGGAACAAAACCAGAGCCCCGGGAACAAAACCAGGACCCCGGGAACAAAACCAGGGCGGGGGGGACAAAACCAGGGCGGGGGGGACAAAACCAGGGCGCGGGGGACAAAACCAGGGCCCCGGGAACAAAACCAGGGCCCGGGGGACAAAACCAGGGCCCGGGGAACAAAACCAGAGCCCCTGGAACAAAACCAGGGCCCCTGGAACAAAACCAGGGCCCCTGGAACAAAACCAGGGCCCCGGGAACAAAACCATGGCCGGGGGGACAAAACCAGGGCCCGGGGGACAAAACCAGGGCCCGGGGGACAAAACCAGGGCCCCGGGAACAAAACCAGAGCCCCGGGGACAAAACCAGAGCCCCGGGGACAAAACCAGAGCCACGGGAACAAAACCAGGGCCCGGGGGACAAAACCAGAGCCCCGGGAACAAAACCAGAGCCCCGGGAACAAAACCAGAGCACGGGAAACAAAACCAGAGCCCGGGGGACAAAACCAGGGCCCCGGGGAGAAAACCAGAGCCCCGGGAACAAAACCAGAGCCCCGGGAACAAAACCAGAGCCCGGGGTAAAAAAACAGGGCCCGGGGTAAAAAAACAGGGCCCGGGGGAACAAAACAAGGGCCTCGGGAACAAAACCAGGGCCCCGGGAACAAAACCAGGGCCCGGGGAGCAAAACCAGGGCCCGGGGAACAAAACCAGGGCCCGGGGGACAAAACCAGAGCCCGGGGGACAAAACCAGAGCCCGGGGAACAAAACCAGAGCCCCAGGAACAAAACCAGGACCCCGGGAACAAAACCAGGGCGCGGGGGACAAAACCAGGGCGCGGGGGACAAAACCAGGGCCCGGGGAACAAAACCAGGGCCCGGGGAACAAAACCAGAGCCCCTGGAACAAAACCAGGGCCCCTGGAACAAAACCAGGGCCCCGGGAACAAAACCATGGCCGGGGGGACAAAACCAGGGCCCGGGGGACAAAACCAGGGCCCGGGGGACAAAACCAGGGCCCGGGGGACAAAACCAGAACCCCGGGAACAAAACCAGGGCCCGGGGGACAAAACCAGGGCGTGGGGGACAAAACCAGAGCCCCGGGAACAAAACCAGAGCCCCGGGAACAAAACCAGAGCACGGGAAACAAAACCAGAGCCCGGGGGACAAAACCAGGGCCCCGGGGAGAAAACCAGAGCCCCGGGAACAAAACCAGAGCCCCGGGAACAAAACCAGAGCCCCGGGAACAAAACCAGAGCCCCGGGAACACAATCAGGGCCCCTGGAACACAACCACAGCCCCGGGAACAAAACCAGGGCCCCGGGAACAAAACCAGGGCCCCAGAAACAAAACCAGGGCCCCGGGAACAAAACCAGGGCCCCGGGAACAAAACCAGAGCCCCGGGAACAAAACCAGAGCCCCGGGAACAAAACCAGAGCCCCGGGAACACAATCAGGGCCCCTGGAACACAACCAGGGCCCCGGGAACAAAACCAGGGCCCCGGGAACAAAACCAGGGCCCCGGGAACAAAACCAGGGCCCCGGGAACAAAACCAGAGCCCGGGGGAGAAAACCAGAACCCCGGGGAGAAAACCAGAGCCCCGGGAACAAAACCAGGGCCCGGGGGACAAAACCAGGGCCCCGGGAACAAAACCAGGGCCCCGGGAACAAAACCAGGGCCCCGGGAAGAAAACCAGGGCCCCGGGAACAAAACCAGGGCCCGGGGAAGAAAACCAGGGCCCCGGGAACAAAACCAGGGCCCCGGGAACAAAACCAGGGCCCCGGGAACAAAACCAGGGCCCGGGGGACAAAACCAGGGCCCGGGGGACAAAACCAGGGCGCGGGGGACAAAACCAGGGCGCGGGGGACAAAACCAGTGCCCCGGGAACACAACCAGGGCCCCGGGAACAAAACCAGGGCCCCGGGAACAAAACCAGGGCCCCGGGAACAAAACCAGGGCCCCGGGAACAAAACCAGGGCCCCGGAAACAAAACCAGAGCCCCGGGAACAAAACCAGAGCCCCGGGAACAAAACCAGAGCCCCGGGAAAAAAACCAGAGCCCCGGGAACAAAACCAGAGCCCCGGGAACAAAACCAGAGCCCCGGGAACAAAACCAGAGCGCGGGAAACAAAACCAGAGCCCGGGGGACAAAACCAAAACCCCGGGGAGAAAACCAGAGACCCGGGAACAAAACCAGAGCCCCGGGGAGAAAACCAGAACCCCGGGGAGAAAACCAGAGCCCCGGGGAGAAAACCAGAGCCCCGGGAACACAACCAGGGCCCCGGGAAAAAAACCAGGGCCCCGGGAAAAAAACCAGGGCCCCGGGAACAAAACCAGAGCCCCGGAAACAAAACCAGGGCCCCGGGAACAAAACCAGGGCCCCGGGAACAAAACCAGGGCCCCGGGAATAAAAGCAGAGCCCCGGGAACAAAACCAGGGCCCCGGGAACAAAACCAGAGCCCCGGGAACAAAACCAGAGCCCCGGGAACAAAACCAGGGCCCCGGGAACAAAACCAGGGCCCGGGGTAAAAAAACAGGGCCCGGGGTAAAAAAACAGGGCCCGGGGGAACAAAACAAGGGCCTCGGGAACAAAACCAGGGCCCCGGGAACAAAACCAGGGCCCGGGGAGCAAAACCAGGGCCCCGGGAACAAAACCAGGGCCCGGGGGACAAAACCAGAGCCCGGGGGACAAAACCAGGGCCCTGGAAACAAAACCAGAGCCCCGGGAACAAAAGCAGAGCCCCGGGAACAAAACCAGAGCCCCGGGAACAAAACCAGAGCCCCGGGAACAAAACCAGGACCCCGGGAACAAAACCAGGGCGCGGGGGACAAAACCAGGGCGCGGGGGACAAAACCAGGGCGCGGGGGACAAAACCAGGGCCCGGGGAACAAAACCAGAGCCCCTGGAACAAAACCAGGGCCCCGGGAACAAAACCATGGCCGGGGGGACAAAACCAGGGCCCGGGGGACAAAACCAGGGCCCCGGGAACAAAACCAGAGCCCCGGGGACAAAACCAGAGCCCCGGGGACAAAACCAGAACCCCGGGAACTAAACCAGGGCCCGGGGGACAAAACCAGGGCCCGGGGGACAAAACCAGGGCCCGGGGAACAAAACCAGAGCCCCGGGAACAAAACCAGAGCACAGGAAACAAAACCAGAGCCCGGGGGACAAAACCAGGGCCCCGGGGAGAAAACCAGAGCCCCGGGAACAAAACCAGAGCCCCGGGAACAAAACCAGAGCCCCGGGAACAAAACCAGGGCTTGGGGTAAAAAAACAGGGCCCGGGGTAAAAAAACAGGGCCCGGGGGAACAAAACAAGGGCCTCGGTAACAAAACCAGGGCCCCGGGAACAAAACCAGGGCCCGGGGAGCAAAACCAGGGCCCCGGGAACAAAACCAGGGCCCGGGGGACAAAACCAGAGCCCGGGGGACAAAACCAGGGCCCTGGAAACAAAACCAGAGCCCCGGGAACAAAACCAGAGCCCGGGGAACAAAACCAGAGCCCCGGGAACAAAACCAGGGCGCGGGGGACAAAACCAGGGCGCGGGGGACAAAACCAGGGCGCGGGGGACAAAACCAGGGCCCGGGGAACAAAACCAGGGCCCGGGGAACAAAACCAGAGCCCCTGGAAAAAAACCAGGGCCCCTGGAACAAAACCAGGGCCCCGGGAACAAAACCATGGCCGGGGGGACAAAACCAGGGCCCGGGGGACAAAACCAGGGCCCGGGGGACAAAACCAGGGCCCCGGGAACAAAACCAGAGCCCGGGGAACAAAACCAGAGCCCCGGGAACAAAACCAGAGCACGGGAAACAAAACCAGAGCCCGGGGGACAAAACCAGGGCCCCGGGGAGAAAACCAGAGCCCCGGGAACAAAACCAGAGCCCCGGGAACAAAACCAGAGCCCCGGGAACAAAACCAGGGCTTGGGGTAAAAAAACAGGGCCCGGGGTAAAAAAACAGGGCCCGGGGGAACAAAACAAGGGCCTCGGGAACAAAACCAGGGCCCCGGGAACAAAACCAGGGCCCGGGGAGCAAAACCAGGGCCCCGGGAACAAAACCAGGGCCCGGGGGACAAAACCAGAGCCCGGGGGACAAAACCAGGGCCCTGGAAACAAAACCAGAGCCCCGGGAACAAAACCAGAGCCCGGGGAACAAAACCAGAGCCCCGGGAACAAAACCAGGGCGCGGGGGACAAAACCAGGGCGCGGGGGACAAAACCAGAGCCCCGGGAACAAAACCAGGGCCCGGGGGACAAAACCAGGGCCCCGGGAACAAAACCAGGGCGCCGGGAACAAAACCAGGGCCCGGGGGACAAAACCAGGGCCCCGGGAAGAAAACCAGGGCCCCGGGAAGAAAACCAGGGCCCCGGGAACAAAACCAGGACCCGGGGAGAAAACCAGAGCCCCGGAGAGAAAACCAGAGCCCTGGGAACAAAACCAGGGCCCCGGGAACAAAACCCCTAACCCCTGACCCTAACCCCTGACCCTGACCCTGACCCTAACCCCTGACCCTGACCCCTGACCCCTGACCCCTGACCCCTGACCCCGACCCTGACCCCTGACCCTGACCCCTGACCCTGACCCCTGACCCCTGACCCTAACCCCTGACCCTGACCCCTGACCCTGACCCCTGACCCTGATCCTGACCCCTGACCCTAACCCGTGACCCCTGACCCTGACCCCTGACCCCTGACCCCTGACCCTGACCCCGACCCCTGACCCCTGACCCGTGACCCTGACCCCTGACACTGACCCTGACCCCTGACCCCTGACCCCTGACCCTGACCCCTGACCCCTGACCCCTGACCCTGACCCCTGACCCCTGACCCTGACCCCTGACCCTGACCCCTGACCCTGACCCCTGACCCCGACCCCTGACCCTGACCCCTGACCCCTGACCCCAACCCTAACCCCAACCCCAACCCTAACCCCAACCCTAGCCCTAACCCCTAACCCTAACCCCAACCCCTAACCCTAACCCTAAACCTAACCCCAAACCCTAACCCTAACCCCAAACCCTAACCCTAACGGCCCTAACCGTTCCTCTAACCCCAACCCTAAACCCCTAACACTAACCCCAACCCCAACCCCAACCCCCTAACCCTAACCCCCTAAGCTCTAAACCTAACCCCACCGTTAACCCTAACGGTCCTAACCCTAACGGCCCTAACCCTAAGCCCATCCCTCTAGCCCTAAACCTCTAACCCCAACCCCTAATGCCCTAATTCTATCAGCCCTAACCCCTAACTGTGACCCTAACTCCTAACCCCAATGACCCTAACCCCGATCCTGACCCCTAACCTTAATCCCCTGAACCTCAACTATGATCCTGATCCCAACCCCCTAAGTCACAAGCTGCAAGTCATTATCCTAAGGTTAACTATGGTGCCTAACTGTAACCACAACCTCTAACCTCTTACCCTAAGTGCTGTAACTCTAACTTGTAATTCCTAATCTTAACCTCACCCCTTGCTGTAACCCTGTTTTACCTTTTGTCTTCTCCGTGTTTAGTATTTACTTCCGGTGTACTAAGTGCGACTTCCAGCCTCAGCTTGTGTCCGTCTGCTTTATTTTGATCGTTCCGGGTTGTTTTTCGGTCATAAAAGTGCATTTCCGGTGGCTTTACGGCGACTTCCGGTGCTGCTGGAGGACCTCTGGTGCTGCTGGAGGACTTCCGGTGCTGCTGGAGGACTTCCGGACTACAGAGACTAACTTCCGGTGTGGCACTCTATGGTCCGGAAGTCCATCTCTATGGTCCGGAAGTCCATCTCTATGGTCCGGAAGTCCATCTCTATGGTCCGGAAGACCTCTAAGTGTACTGTCTAGACTGGGCGTTGCTCTCTATGGTCTGGAGGTTTAGCTCTGTGGTCTGAAAGTCCTCCAGCTGTACTCTATGGTCTGGAGACTGCTTTTACGGTGAGGAAATCATGCAGCAGACCTCTATGGTATGGAGATGAGTCTATGTTGTGTCGAAGTCATCTGGCTGTGTGGAAGAGACATGGTTCGAATGGTTTTAAGTGGTGCATTTATTTTTTAACCCTTGGTGTGCTAAAAAAAAAAATTTGCTAATTTGCATATTTTGTGAATTTATTCGGATAATGAGCAGTTAATTAGCATTCCAAGTGGGAGGGATGAATGGTTGCAATAACAGTAGATGATGATTATTGTAATCATTAATTACTCCCACTATAAGTACTAGTAATTTGTATATTTTAATAAAATGAAAAATATTAACTCTGGTGCAGCAGTAGAAAATGGCACAGTGAGTGGCAGCAATTTTTTAAATTTTTTTTTAAAATTTTTTGTAATTATGGCTGCCGAAGAGAATGCCATTTTCTACTGCTGCTATTTAAAATTTTAAAAAGCAAACACCCAAAAACAAACCCAAAACAGGCCCAACACCAAGACAAACACAAAAACCCAGAAGACGCAACAAACCAAAACCAAGACAAACACAAAAACACTGAAAATATAACCTAACAAAGATGCACACAAAACCCCAGACAACACAGCACCCCCAAGATAAACACAGGAAAGGCCTCTAACCGACACAGCAAACCCACAAACAGAGACAACACATTGATGACAAAACACACGTACACACAAAAAAAAAACCCAAAGACCAACATGGACAAAAAAGACATGGGAAACGAAACAGATAAAGAGACCTTTATTAAAACTTTGTTACAATCATATTTTTATTATGCCTTAGACCACTAATAAAGACTGGATTAACTACCACAATTAGCTCTAACTGCAATTAGGATAATTAAACACAGCCGTATTAGCATTCCATCTTTACTGCACAGTTTGATGTGTTTCTTAGAATACTACTTAGACGCAATTTACGCCTGCTAGTGTCTCGTTAACATCGGTATTACAATCTGCATCATTTATGCCCAAGTAGTAATCTACATTTCTTTAAAACTATTCAAAGCTACTACAACCTTTACACAACTACAAATACTTGAAATATACTTAGGAGCCAGTAACACACAGGCATTCTTTTAACCGGTCCGTAGCTAAATTTATCTATAGATATTGACAACTCTCCCTCTGTTGACTAATTCTCATTTAAATCGTCATTTGCAAAAGTTATTAGCACAACAGTCCCTCAGAAAGAGCTGTGAACACTTGTAACAATTCCCCCCCCCCAACAGCTATCTTTACCCACAGACATTAACAACGCCCACTTGGCTAGGTACTTTCATTTGTTTTTTCAGTTCTTACTGTGATTCCAATCAAGAAAAATTTCTGCCTGTAATTTTTCTAAAAGTAAGTTTTACGTGTAATTTGGTCCGTTGCTGACTCCCAGTAAAATTTTCAATATCATTTTTTACATTTCAAATGTACAATGTACTTTCATTTCCGAGATAAAAATTACTCTCTAGTTGACCAAATACTTGCAACAATTACATTTACTCGCTTCTCACTCATTATTTTAGAAAATACATTGCGCCTCTAAAAACCAGCGCCCCGGGAACAAAACCAGCACCCCGGCAACAAAACCAACGCCCCGGCAACAAAACCAGCGCCCCGGCAACAAAACCAGCGCCCCGGCAACAAAACCGCAGCCCGCGGGAGAAAACCAGAGCCGGGAAACAAAACCAGAGCCCCGGGGAACAAAACCAGAGCCCCGGGGAATAAAACTAGAGCCCCGGCCTCAAAAGCCGGGCCCGAGGCGCGTTACCCGAGCTCCGAACAGTGGAAGTGGCGCCCCGTGAGCAGCAGAACCGGCACCTAGAACCGGCACCTAGAACCCGCACCTAGAAACCCAGGAGCCTGCTGTGGGCACACCGGGACCCCCAGCAGCACCGCAAATAGGCCCAGAAGCACGCCAAGATGCCCAGAAGCATCCTCTGGCCACCCCGACAACCCCAGGAGCACCCCGTGGGCACACAGGGACTCCCAGAGCATCCAGAACCCCCACAAGCACCCCAAGACCCCCACGAGCACCCTGTGGGCATCCAGAGACCCCCCCGCAGCACAACAAGAACCCCCAGAAGCACCCCAAGACCCTCAGAACCATCCTCTGGGCACCCAGACACCCACGGGACCACCCCAAGAACCCCCGGCAGCACCCCAAAGGCAGCCGGTACAGACCTCAGAGTTCTGCACCATCTATTTGCATGGACCTTAACAGACCTCATGCTTTCCCACAGGAGACTTCTCTCACCTTCAGCCCTCTATCTTGTGATGCGCAGGCCCGGGCCGTTTACTCGGCGTCTCCCGTCACTTTGGGGTTCCTTTAGACTGGCTTTCGAGGATTCCTTTACAAGGGGAGCACACATAGGCTACACAGACTATAAGCAAGGGGAAAAGCAAGCACTTCAGTCACTACAATCATCCATTACGCTAAGGGGATTTTGCAAAGCCAGTGTCTTACCAACCCGACGACCAGCAGAAAGACGAACCATCCCTACATTCTCGGATCGTCTTGCGCCGCAAACTCAGCCCCAGCAGTCGGTAGGTGCCAGCTTTACGTGGGCGTCCCCACGGAGGCAACGGTGACCTCGCTGTACACCGGCCCACTGTTCTTCGGGAAAATCCCGGTATTTATACATTTGCCAAGGAAACGGGTTTCGACACACGTGGCCAGCGGGTGCCGAAACACGCCTCAATTGGCAACTCTCAACATAGGGAGCCTACGGCGCATGCGCTCGCCGATCGAGCGCGCTGCACGAGCCACAGCCACCCCGTCTATTGGTTCCTAGGCCTTGTTCACGCAACATATTACCATAGTCCAGCATTTACGTATTAACCTATACTCAAGCCAACAGCAAAAGGTAACAAAGCAAGCAAAATTATACCTTGTACTTTATATTTCTTCGTTACGGCACGTCTTCCACGTCCTTCACGTCCTCCCCTAACATTTTCTCAACCTTCCTTCTCCTTCTGTATTCAGCATTTTCACACAATAGACCATGAACCGTCTGTTTTCTATGCTGACTGCCGTTTTCTTAGCTATCTATTTCTCACCCAGCGTCCAGCCACGGACCAAAAGCCCATCTTTTAACCCTTCCGTATGCGTGTGTATCTCCCGTCAGCTGCGGACAGACTAAAACAGAACAGACCTCATCGACACCCAAATCCAACTGCAAAACCCACCTCAGTAAGGCTCGTGAACACACCTCCCTTTCCCAACCAAAAGGTGCCCTGGTCCCAAAAGTTTAGAAACCCCTTCTCTTCTCCTCAACCGTCAGGGAAGGAACCCCGCTCCTTCCTGACAGCTCCTGCCCTGGATTTGCACCCCTGAACCCCCTGTGTCGCCCGCTCCCCGGGAGCTGCTCTTCCCAGCTATGCCCAGGCTTCCGCGAGCACCTCCTATCTTCCACCTTCCCACACACTCTCACCTCTGCTACAGCCCCACAAAATAAGCAAAGTCCTGACGCTTGTCATCTACGAGGGGCTGGCCGCAAGCTGCATCCGTTCTAGGGACAACATGATACTCTGTGGGCGAACGGGAAAGGCCATGAGCCGTTCCATACGCTGAAAGGTACTATGCCTTATATGTCCCTGCTACTTTCTTGAACAATGCTAGAACTCCGTCTACAGATGCATACAAGATGCTCACCTCAACCCCTGCTAAATACTCTCACCATTGCTCCTATCCAGAGACGATGTCAACAGCTTCTGCAATATACAGCGTCTGGTGGAAAAAAAAAACACAACAAGGTTCCATCTTCAATAAAGTCAGGAATTCCAAAACAATACAATGCACCTGGAATAAAATAAAAACCAAAACCATATTATTAACCAAAACCATACATCTTGCCACCTCTGAACACCCAATACAAATTTACTGACCTGGGGGGAAAAAAAAAAAAGCTGCATACAAGTGTGCTTTCTTCTACACATGCAGCTGAACCTTGACTGGTCCGGAAGCCCTTACCTTAAACAGACACCTCTGCTTCTCTAAATATCAAAACAAGACTACGCAAAGAGCTTAGGCAGCTCAAAAGCTGCAGTCAGCTGCAGGAACAGCAGACCACCACCTCCAGAGAAGCCCAGCAGCAGAATGAGCTGCCTGAGGAGAGGCTGTAGCTCATATGCTCCGGGCCCCACCCACCACCCTTCCCACAATCCCCTGGCAAAGGGGAGGAGAGAACGACCAGAAGCACGGGGAACAAAACCAGAGCCCCGGGAACAAACCCAGGGCCCGGGGGACAAAACCAGAGCCCCGGAAACAAAACAAGAGCCCGGGGAACAAAACAAGAGCCCCGGGAACAAAACCAGAGCCCCGGGAACAAAACAAGAGCCCGGGGAACAAAACAAGAGCCCCGGGAACAAAACCAGAGCCCCGGGAACAAAACCAGAGCCCGGGGGACAAAACCAGGGCCCGGGGGACAAAACCAGAGCCCGGGGGACAAAACCAGGGCCCTGGAAACAAAACCAGAGCCCCGGGAACAAAACCAGAGCCCGGGGAACAAAACCAGAGCCCCGGGAACAAAACCAGAGCCCCGGGAACAAAACCAGGGCCCCGGGAACAAAACAAGAGCCCGGGGGACAAAACCAGTGCCCCGGGAACAAAACCAGGGCCCGGGGGAGAAAACCAGAACCCCGGGGAGAAAACCACAGCCCCGGGGAGAAAACCAGAGCCCCGGGAACAAAACCAGAGCCCCGGGAACAAAACCAGAGCCCGGGGAACAAAACCAGGGCCCGGGGAACAAAACCAGAGTCCCGGGAACAAAACCGCGGCCCGCGGGAGAGAACCAGAGCCAGCGGGAGAGAACCAGAGCCAGCGGGAGAGAACCAGAGCTCCGGGAAAAAAAACAGAGCCCCGGAAACAAAACCAGAGCCCCGGGAACAAAACCAGTGCCCGGGGAACAAAACCAGAACCCGGGGAACAAAACCAGGGCCCCGGGGACAAAACCAGAGCGCTGGAAACAAAAACAGAGCCCGGGGGACAAAACCAGGGCCCGGGAAACAAAACCAGAATCCCGGGGAGAAAACCAGAGCCCCGGGAAAAAAACCAGAGCCCCGGGAAAAAAACCAGAGCCCCGGGAACAAAACCAGGGCCCCGGGAACAAAACCAGGGCCCGGGGAGAAAACCAGAGCCCCGGAGAGAAAACCAGAGCCCTGGGGAGAAAACCAGAGCCCTGGGAACAAAACCAGGGCCCCGGGAACAAAACCAGGGCCCCGGGAACAAAACCAGGGCCTCGGGGGACAAAACCAGGGCCCGGGGAACAAAACTAGGGCCCCGGGAACAAAACCAGAGCCCCGGGGACAAAACCAGGGCACGGGGGACAAAACCAGAGCCCCGGGAACAAAACCAGGGCCCAGCGGACAAAACCAGGGCCCGGGGGACAAAACCAGAGCCCCGGGAACAAAACCAGAGCCCCGGGAACAAAACCAGGGCCCCGGAAACAAAACCAGGGCCCCGGAAACAAAACCAGGGCCCCGGGAACAAAACCAGAGCACGGGAAACAAAACCAGAGCCCGGGGGACAAAACCAGGGCCCCGGGGAGAAAACCAGAGCCCCGGGAACAAAACCAGAGCCCCGGGAACAAAACCAGAGCCCCGGGAACAAAACCAGAGCCCCGGGAACACAACCAGGGCCCCTGGAACACAACCAGGGCCCCGGGAACAAAACCAGGGCCCCGGGAACAAAACCAGGGCCCCAGAAACAAAACCAGGGCCCCGGGAACAAAACCAGGGCCCTGGGAACAAAACCAGAGCCCCGGGAACACAATCAGGGCCCCTGGAACACAACCAGGGCCCCGGGAACAAAACCAGGGCCCCAGAAACAAAACCAGAGCCCCGGGAACAAAACCAGAGCCCCGGGAACAAAACCAGAGCCCGGGGGAGAAAACCAGAACCCCGGGGAGAAAACCAGAGCCCCGGAAACAAAACCAGGGCCCGGGGGACAAAACCAGGGCCCCGGGAACAAAACCAGGGCCCCGGGAAGAAAACCAGGGCCCCGGGAACAAAACCAGGGCCCGGGGAAGAAAACCAGGGCCCGGGGAAGAAAACCAGGGCCCGGGGGACAAAACCAGGGCCTGGGGGTCAAAACCAGGGCGCGGGGGACAAAACCACGGCGCGGGGGACAAAACCAGTGCCCCGGGAACACAACCAGGGCCCCGGGAACAAAACCAGGGCCCCGGGAACAAAACCAGAGCCCCGGGAACAAAACCAGAGCCCCGGGAACAAAACAAGAGCCCCGGGAACAAAACAAGAGCCCCGGGAAAAAAACCGCGGCCCGCGGGAAAAAAACCAGGGCCCCGGGAAAAAAACCAGGGCCCCGGGAACAAAACCAGAGCCCCGGGAAAAAAACCAGAGCCCCGGGAACAAAAACAGAGCCCCGGGAACAAAACCAGGGCCCGGGGGACAAAACCAGGGCCCGGGGGACAAAACCAGGGCCCGGGGGACAAAACCAGGGCCTGGGGGACAAAACCAGGGCGCGGCGGAAAAAACCAGGGCCCCGGGAACAAAACCAGGGCCCGGGGGACAAAACCAGGGCCCCGGGAACAAAACCAGGGCCTGGGGGACAAAACCAGGGCCCGGGGGACAAAACCAGGGCCCCGGGAACAAAACCAGGGCCCCGGGAACAAAACCAGGGCCCCGGGAATAAAACCAGGGCCCGGGGAAGAAAACCAGGGCCCCGGGAACAAAACCAGGGCCTGGGGGACAAAACCAGGGCCCCGGGAACAAAACCAGGGCCCCGGGAACAAAACCAGGACCCCGGGAACAAAACCAGGGCCCGGGGGACAAAACCAGGGCCCGGGGGACAAAACCAGGGCGCGGGGGACAAAACCAGGGCGCGGGGGAAAAAACCAGGGCCCCGGGAACAAAACCAGGGCCCCGGGAACAAAACAAGGGCCCGGGGAGAAAACCAGAGCCCCGGAGAAAAACCAGAGCCCCGGGGAGAAAACCAGAGCCCTGGGAACAAAACCAGGGCCCCGGGAACAAAACCAGGGCCCCGGGAACAAAACCAGGGCCTCGGGGGACAAAACCAGGGCCCCGGGAACAAAACAAGGGCCTCGGGAACAAAACCAGGGCCCGGGGGACAAAACCAGGGCCCCGGGAACAAAACCAGGGCCCGGAGAACAAAACCAGGGCCCGGGGAACAAAACCAGGGCCCGGGGAACAAAACCAGAGCCCCGGAAACAAAACCAGGGCCCCGGAAACAAAACCAGGGCCCGGGGAAGAAAACCAGGGCCCGGGGAAGAAAACCAGGGCCCCGGGAACAAAACCAGGGCCCCGGGAACAAAACCAGGGCCCGGGGAACAAAACCAGGGCCTGGGGGTCAAAACCAGGGCACGGGGGACAAAACCACGGCGCGGGGGACAAAACCAGTGCCCCGGGAACACAACCAGGGCCCCGGGAACAAAACCAGGGCCCCGGGAACAAAACCAGGGCCCGGGGAACAAAACCAGGGCCCCGGGAACAAAACCAGGGCCCCGGGAACAAAACCAGAGCCCCGGGAACAAAACCAGAGCCCCGGGAACAAAACAAGAGCCCCGGGAACAAAACAAGAGCCCCGGGAAAAAAACCGCGGCCCGCGGGAAAAAAACCAGGGCCCCGGGAAAAAAACCAGGGCCCCGGGAACAAAACCAGAGCCCCGGGAAAAAAACCAGAGCCCCGGGAACAAAAACAGAGCCCCGGGAACAAAACCAGGGCCCGGGGGACAAAACCAGGGCCCGGGGGACAAAACCAGGGCCCCGGGAACAAAACCAGGGCCCGGGGGACAAAACCAGGGCCCCGGGAACAAAACCAGGGCCTGGGGGACAAAACCAGGGCCCGGGGGACAAAACCAGGGCCCCGGGAACAAAACCAGGGCCCCGGGAACAAAACCAGGGCCCCGGGAATAAAACCAGGGCCCGGGGAAGAAAACCAGGGCCCCGGGAACAAAACCAGGGCCTGGGGGACAAAACCAGGGCCCCGGGAACAAAACCAGGGCCCCGGGAACAAAACCAGGGCCCCGGGAACAAAACCAGGGCCCGGGGGACAAAACCAGGGCGCGGGGGACAAAACCAGGGCCCCGGGAACAAAACCAGGGCCCCGGGAACAAAACCAGGGCCCCGGGAACAAAACCAGGGCCCGGGGAGAAAACCAGAGCCCCGGAGAGAAAACCAGAGCCCTGGGGAGAAAACCAGAGCCCTGGGAACAAAACCAGGGCCACGGGAACAAAACCAGGGCCCCGGGAACAAAACCAGGGCTTCGGGGGACAAAACCAGGGCCCCGGGAACAAAACAACGGCCTCGGGAACAAAACCACGGCCCGGGGGACAAAACCAGGGCCCCGGGAACAAAACCAGGGCCCGGGGAACAAAACCAGGGCCCGAGGAACAAAACCAGGGCCCGGGGAACAAAACCAGAGCCCCGGAAACAAAACCAGGGCCCCGGGAACAAAACCAGGGCCCGGGGAACAAAACCAGAGGCCCGGAGAACAAAACTAGGGCCCCGGGAACAAAACCAGAGCCCCGGGGACAAAACCAGGGCACGGGGGACAAAACCAGAGCCCCGGGAACAAAACCAGGGCCCAGCGGACAAAACCAGGGCCCGGGGGACAAAACCAGAGCCCCGGGAACAAAACCAGAGCCCCGAGAACAAAACCAGGGCCCCGGGAACAAAACCAGGGCCCCGGGAACAAAACCAGGGCCCCGGGAACAAAACCAGAGCCCCGGGAACAAAACCAGAGCACGGGAAACAAAACCAGAGCCCGGGGGACAAAACCAGAACCCCGGGGAGAAAACCAGAGCCCCGGGAACAAAACCAGAGCCCCGGGAACAAAACCAGAGCCCCGGGAACAAAACCAGAGCCCCGGGAACACAATCAGGGCCCCTGGAACACAACCAGGGCCCCGGGAACAAAACCAGGGCCCCGGGAACAAAACCAGGGCCCCAGAAACATAACCAGGGCCCCGGGAACAAAACCAGGGCCCCGGGAACAAAACCAGGGCCCCGGGAACACAATCAGGGCCCCTGGAACACAACCAGGGCCCCGGGAACAAAACCAGGGCCCCAGAAACAAAACCAGAGGCCCGGGAACAAAACCAGAGCCCCGGGAACAAAACCAGAGTCCGGGGGAGAAAACCAGAACCCCGGGGAGAAAACCAGAGCCCCGGAAACAAAACCAGGGCCCGGGGGACAAAACCAGGGCCCCGGGAACAAAACCAGGGCCCCGGGAACAAAACCAGGGCCCCGGGAACAAAACCAGGGCCCGGGGAAGAAAACCAGGGCCCCGGGAACAAAACCAGGGCCCCGGGAACAAAACCAGGGCCCCGGGAACAAAACCAGGGCCCCGGGAACAAAACCAGGGCCCCGGGAACAAAACAAGAGCCCCGGGAACAAAACAAGAGCCCCGGGAAAAAAACCGCGGCCCGCGGGAAAAAAACCAGGGCCCCGGGAAAAAAACCAGGGCCCCGGGAACAAAACCAGAGCCCCGGGAAAAAAACCAGAGCCCTGGGAAAAAAACCAGAGCCCCGGGAACAAAACCAGGGCCCCGGGAACAAAACCAGAGCCCCGGGAAAAAAACAAGGGCCCCGGGAACAAAACCAGGGCCCGGGGGACAAAACCAGGGCGCGGGGGACAAAACCAGGGCCCCGGGAACAAAACCAGTGCCCGGGGGACAAAACCAGGGCCCGGGGGACAAAACCAGGGCCCCGGGAAAAAAACCAGGGCCCGGGGGACAAAACCAGGGCCCGGGGGACAAAAACAGGGCCGCGGGAAAAAAACCAGGACCCGGGGAGAAAACCAGAGCCCCGGAGAGAAAACCAGAGCCCCGGGAACAAAACCAGGGCCCCGGGAACAAAACCAGGGCCCCAGGAACAAAACCAGGGCCCCGGGGGACAAAACCAGGGCCCCGGGGGACAAAACCAGGGCCCCGGGAACAAAACAAGGACCCCGGGAACATAACCAGGGCCCGGGGGACAAAACCAGGGCGCGGGGGACAAAACCAGGGCCCCGGGAACAAAACCAGGGCCCGGGGAACAAAACCAGAGCCCCGGGAACAAAACCAGGGCCCCGGGAACAAAACCAGGGCCCCGGGAACAAAACCAGGGCCCCGGGAACATAACCAGAGCCCCGGCAACAAAACCAGGGCCCGGGAAACAAAACCAGAGCGCGGGAAACAAAACCAGAGCCCGGGGGACAAAACCAGGGCCCGGGGAACAAAACCAGAACCCCGGGGAGAAAACCAGAGCCCCGGGAACAAAACCAGAGCCCCGGGGAGAAAACCAGAGCCCCGGGAACAAAACCAGAGCCCCGGGAACACAACCAGAGCCCCGGGAACAAAACCAGAGCCCGGGGGAGAAAACCAGAACCCCGGGGAGAAAACCAGAGCCCCGGGAACAAAACCAGGGCCCCGGGAACAAAACCAGGGCCCCGGGAATAAAACCAGGGCCCGGGAAAGAAAACCAGGGCCCCGGGAACAAAACCAGAGCCCCGGGAACACAACCAGGGCCCCTGGAACACAACCAGGGCCCCGGGAACAAAACCAGGGCCCCGGGAACAAAACCAGAGCCCCGGGAACAAAACCAGAGCCCCGGGAACAAAACCAGAGCCCCGGGAACAAAACCAGGGACCCAGAAACAAAACCAGGGCCCCGGGAACAAAACGAGAGCCCCGGGAACAAAACCAGAGCCCCGGGAACAAAACCAGGGCCCCGGGAACACAACCAAGGCCCCGGGAAGAAAACCAGGGCCCCGGGAAGAAAACCAGGGCCCCGGGAACAAAACCAGGGCCCCGGGAACAAAACCAGAGCCCCGGGAACAAAACCAGAGCCCCGGGAACAAAACCAGGGCCCCAGGAACAAAACCAGGGACCCAAAAACAAAACCAGGGCCCCGGGAACAAAACCAGAGCCCGGGGGAGAAAAACAGAACCCCGGGGAGAAAACCAGAGCCCCGGGAACAAAACCAGGGCCCCGGGAACAAAACCAGCACCCCGGGAATAAAACCAGGGCCCAGGGAAGAAAACCAGGGCCCCGGGAACAAAACCAGGGCCCCGGGAACACAACCAGGGCCCCGGGAAACAAAACCACGACCCGGGGAACAAAACCAGGGCCCTGGGAACAAAACCAGGGCCCCGGAAACAAAACCAGGGCCCTAGAAACAAAACCAGAGCCCCGGGAAAAAAACCAGGGCCCCGGGAACAAAACCAGGGCCCCGGGAAAAAAACAACAGCCCCAGGAAAAAAACGCGGCCCGCGGGAAAAAAACCAGGGCCGCGGGAAAAAAACCAGGGCCCCTGGAAAAAAATCAGGGCCCCGGGAACAAAACCAGGGCCCCGGGAACAAAACCAGAGCCCCGGGAACAAAACCAGGGCCCGGGGGACAAAACCAGGGCCCGGGGAAGAAAACCAGGGCCCGGGGAAGAAAACCAGGGCCCGGGGAAGAAAACAAGGGCCCGGGGGACAAAACCAGGGCCCCGGGAACAAAACCAGGGCCCCAGGGAGAAAACCAGAGCCCCGGGGAGAAAACCAGAGCCCCGGGGAGAAAACCAGAGCCCCGGGGAGAAAACCAGAGCCCCGGGGAGAAAACCAGAGCCCCGGGGAGAAAACCAGAGCCCCGGGGAGAAAACCAGAGCCCTGGTAACAAAACCAGGGCCCCGGGAACAAAACCAGGGCCCCGGGAACAAAACCAGGGCCCCGGGAACAAAACCAGAGCCCCGGGAAAAAAACCAGGGCCCCGGGAACAAAACCAGGGCCCCGGGAACAAAACCAGGGCCCCGGGAACAAAACCAGGGCCCCGGGAACAAAACCAGCGCCCCGGGAACAAAACCAGCGCCCCGGGAACAAAACGAGAGCCCCGGCAACAAAACCAGAGCCCCGGGAAAAAAACCAGAGCCCCGGGAAAAAAACCAGGGCCCCGGGAAAAAAACCAGGGCCCCGGGAACAAAACCAGAGCCCCGGGAACAAAACCAGAGCGCGGGAAACAAAACCAGAGCCCGGGGGACAAAACCAAAACCCCGGGGAGAAAACCAGAGCCCCGGGGAGAAAACCAGAGCCCCGGGGAGAAAACCAGAACCCCGGGGAGAAAACCAGAGCCCCGGGGAGAAAACCAGAGCCCCGGGAACACAACCAGGGCCCCGGGAAAAAAACCAGGGCCCCGGGAACAAAACCAGAGCCCCGGAAACAAAACCAGGGCCCCGGGAACAAAACCAGGGCCCCGGGAACAAAACCAGGGCCCCGGGAACAAAACCAGAGCCCCGGGAACAAAACCAGGGCCCCGGGAAAAATACCAGGGCCCGGGGTAAAAAAACAGGGCCCGGGGTAAAAAAACAGGGCCCGGGGGAACAAAACCAGGGCCCGGGGGACAAAACCAGAGCCCGGGGGACAAAACCAGGGCCCTGGAAACAAAACCAGAGCCCCGGGAACAAAACCAGAGCCCGGGGAACAAAACCAGAGCCCCGGGAACAAAACCAGGACCCCGGGAACAAAACCAGGGCGCGGGGGACAAAACCAGGGCGCGGGGGACAAAACCAGGGCGCGGGGGACAAAACCAGGGCCCGGGGAACAAAACCAGAGCCCGGGGAACAAAACCAGAGCCCCTGGAACAAAACCAGGGCCCCTGGAACAAAACCAGGGCCCCGGGAACAAAACCAGGGCCCGGGGAGCAAAACCAGGGCCTCGGGAACAAAACCAGGGCCCCGGGAACAAAACCAGGGCCCGGGGAGCAAAAGCAGGGCCCCGGGAACAAAACCAGGGCCCGGGGGACAAAACCAGAGCCCGGGGGACAAAACCAGAGCCCGGGGGACAAAACCAGGGCCCTGGTAACAAAACCAGAGCCCCGGGAACAAAACCAGAGCCCGGGGAACAAAACCAGAGCCCCGGGAACAAAACCAGGACCCCGGGAACAAAACCAGGGCGCGGGGGACAAAACTAGGGCGCGGGGGACAAAACCAGGGCGCGGGGGACAAAACCAGGGCCCGGGGAACAAAACCAGAGCCCGGGGAACAAAACCAGAGCCCGGGGAACAAAACCAGAGCCCCTGGAACAAAACCAGGGCCCCGGGAACAAAACCATGGCCGGGGGGACAAAACCAGGGCCCGGGGGACAAAACCAGGGCCCGGGGGACAAAACCAGGGCCCCGGGAACAAAACCAGAGCCCCGGGGACAAAACCAGAGCCCCGGGGACAAAACCAGAACCACGGGAACAAAACCAGGGCCCGGGGGACAAAACCAGGGCCCGGGGGACAAAACCAGGGCCCCGGGAACAAAACCAGAGCCCCGGGAACAAAACCAGAGCACGGGAAACAAAACCAGAGCCCGGGGGACAAAACCAGGGCCCCGGGGAGAAAACCAGAGGCCCGGGAACAAAACCAGAGCCCCGGGAACAAAACCAGAGCCCCGGGAACAAAACCAGAGCCCGGGGTAAAAAAACAGGGCCCGGGGTAAAAAAACAGGGCCCGGGGGAACAAAACAAGGGCCTCGGGAACAAAACCAGGGCCCCGGGAACAAAACCAGGGCCCGGGGAGCAAAACCAGGGCCCGGGGAACAAAACCAGGGCCCGGGGGACAAAACCAGGGCCCTGGAAACAAAACCAGAGCCCCGGGAACAAAACCAGAGCCCGGGGAACAAAACCAGAGCCCCAGGAACAAAACCAGGACCCCAGGAACAAAACCAGGGCGCGGGGGACAAAACCAGGGCGCGGGGGACAAAACCAGGGCGCGGGGGACAAAACCAGGGCCCGGGGAACAAAACCAGGGCCCCTGGAACAAAACCAGGGCCCCTGGAACAAAACCAGGGCCCCTGGAACAAAACCAGGGCCCCGGGAACAAAACCATGGCCGGGGGGACAAAACCAGGGCCCGGGGGACAAAACCAGGGCCCGGGGGACAAAACCAGGGCCCGGGGGACAAAACCAGAACCCCGGGAACAAAACCAGGGCCCGGGGGACAAAACCAGGGCGCGGGGGACAAAACCAGGGCCCGGGGGAACAAAACCAGAGCCCCGGGAACAAAACCAGAGCACGGGAAACAAAACCAGAGCCCGGGGGACAAAACCAGGGCCCCGGGGAGAAAACCAGAGCCCCGGGAACAAAACCAGAGCCCCGGGAACAAAACCAGAGCCCCGGGAACAAAACCAGAGCCCCGGGAACAAAACCAGAGCCCCGGGAACACAATCAGGACCCCTGGAACACAACCACAGCCCCGGGAACAAAACCAGGGCCCCGGGAACAAAACCAGGGCCCCAGAAACAAAACCAGGGCCCCGGGAACAAAACCAGGGCCCTGGGAACAAAACCAGGGCCCCGGGAAAAAAACCAGGGCCCCGGGAAAAAAACCAGGGCCCCGGGAACAAAACCAGAGCCCCGGAAACAAAACCAGGGCCCCGGGAACAAAACCAGGGCCCCGGGAACAAAACCAGGGCCCCGGGAATAAAACCAGAGCCCCGGGAACAAAACCAGGGCCCCGGGAACAAAACCAGAGCCCCGGGAACAAAACCAGGGCCCCGGGAACAAAACCAGGGCCCGGGGTAAAAAAACAGGGCCCGGGGTAAAAAAACAGGGCCCGGGGTAAAAAAACAGGGCCCGGGGGAACAAAACAAGGGCCTCGGGAACAAAACCAGGGCCCCGGGAACAAAACCAGGGCCCGGGGAGCAAAACCAGAGCCCCGGGAACAAAACCAGGGCCCGGGGGACAAAACCAGAGCCCGGGGGACAAAACCAGGGCCCTGGAAACAAAACCAGAGCCCCGGGAACAAAACCAGAGCCCGGGGAACAAAACCAGAGCCCCGGGAACAAAACCAGAGCCCCGGGAACAAAACCAGGACCCCGGGAACAAAACCAGGGCGCGGGGGACAAAAACAGGGCGCGGGGGACAAAACCACGGCGCGGGGGACAAAACCAGGGCCCGGGGAACAAAACGAGAGCCCGGGGAACAAAACCAGAGCCCCTGGAACAAAACCAGGGCCCCTGGAACAAAACCAGGGCCCCGGGAACAAAACCATGGCCGGGGGGACAAAACCAGGGCCCGGGGGACAAAACCAGGGCCCGGGGGACAAAACCAGAGCCCCGGGGACAAAACCAGAGCCCCGGGGACAAAACCAGAACCCCGGGAACTAAACCAGGGCCCGGGGGACAAAACCAGGGCCCGGGGGACAAAACCAGGGCCCGGGGAACAAAACCAGAGCCCCGGGAACAAAACCAGAGCACAGGAAACAAAACCAGAGCCCGGGAGACAAAACCAGGGCCCCGGGGAGAAAACCAGAGCCCCGGGAACAAAACCAGAGCCCCGGGAACAAAACCAGAGCCCCGGGAACAAAACCAGGGCTTGGGGTAAAAAAACAGGGCCCGGGATAAAAAAACAGGGCCCGGAGGAACAAAACAAGGACCTCGGGAACAAAACCAGGGCCCCGGGAACAAAACCAGGGCCCGGGGAGCAAAACCAGGGCCCCGGGAACAAAACCAGGGCCCTGGAAACAAAACCAGAGCCCGGGGGACAAAACCAGAGCCCGGGGAACAAAACCAGAGCCCCGGGAACAAAACCAGGGCGCGGGGGACAAAACCAGGGCGCGGGGGACAAAACCAGGGCGCGGGGGACAAAACCAGGGCCCGGGGAACAAAACCAGGGCCCGGGGAACAAAACCAGAGCCCCTGGAAAAAAACCAGGGCCCCTGGAACAAAACCAGGGCCCCGGGAACAAAACCATGGCCGGGGGGACAAAACCAGGGCCCGGGGGACAAAACCAGGGCCCGGGGGACAAAACCAGGGCCCCGGGAACAAAACCAAAGCCCGGGGAAAAAAAACAGAGCCCCGGGAACAAAACCAGAGCACGGGAAACAAAACCAGAGCCCGGGGGACAAAACCAGGGCCCCGGGGAGAAAACCAGAGCCCCGGGAACAAAACCAGAGCCCCGGGAACAAAACCAGAGCCCCGGGAACAAAACCAGGGCTTGGGGTAAAAAAACAGGGCCCGGGGTAAAAAAACAGGGCCCGGGGGAACAAAACAAGGGCCTCGGGAACAAAACCAGGGCCCCGGGAACAAAACCAGGGCCCGGGGAGCAAAACCAGGGCCCCGGGAACAAAACCAGGGCCCGGGGGACAAAACCAGAGCCCGGGGGACAAAACCAGGGCCCTGGAAACAAAACCAGAGCCCCGGGAACAAAACCAGAGCCCGGGGAACAAAACCAGAGCCCCGGGAACAAAACCAGGGCGCGGGGGACAAAACCAGGGCGCGGGGGACAAAACCAGAGCCCCGGGAACAAAACCAGGGCCCGGGGGACAAAACCAGGGCCCCGGGAACAAAACCAGGGCGCCGGGAACAAAACCAGGGCCCGGGGGACAAAACCAGGGCCCCGGGAAGAAAACCAGGGCCCCGGGAACAAAACCAGGGCCCGGGGAAGAAAACCAGGGCCCCGGGAACAAAACCAGGGCCCCGGGAACAAAACCAAGGCCCCGGGAACAAAACCAGGGCCCGGGGGACAAAACCAGGGCCTGGGGGACAAAACCAGGGCGCGGGGGAAAAAACCAGGGCCCGGGGGACAAAACCAGTGCCCCGGGAACACAACCAGGGCCCCGGGAACAAAACCAGGGCCCCGGGAACAAAACCAGGGCCCCGGAAACAAAACCAGAGCCCCGGGAACAAAACCAGGGCCCCGGAAACAAAACCAGAGCCCCGGGAACAAAACCAGAGCCCCGGAAACAAAACCAGAGCCCCGGGAACAAAACCAGAGCCCCGGGAACACAACCAGGGCCCCGGGAACACAACCAAGGCCCCGGGAAGAAAACCAGGGCCCCAAGAACAAAACCAGGGCCCCGGGAACAAAACCAGAGCCCCGGGAACAAAACCAGAGCCCCGGGAACAAAACCAGAGCCCCGGGAACAAAACCAGGGACCCAGAAACAAAACCAGGACCCCGGGAACAAAACCAGAGCCCGGGGGAGAAAAACAGAACCCCGGAGAGAAAACCAGAGCCCCGGGAACAAAACCAGGGCCCCGGGAACAAAACCAGCACCCCGGGAATAAAACCAGGGCCCGGGGAAGAAAACCAGGGCCCCGGGAACAAAACCAGGGCCTGGGGGACAAAACCAGGACCCCGGGAACAAAACCAGGGCCCCGGGGACAAAACCAGGGCCCGGGGGACAAAACCAGGGCGCGGGGGACAAAACCAGGGCGCGGGGGACAAAACCAGGGCCCCGGGAACACAACCAGGGCCCCGGGAACACAACCAGGGCCCCGGGAAACAAAACCACGACCCGGGGAACAAAACCAGGGCCCCGGGAACAAAACCAGGGCCCCGGGAACAAAACCAGGGCCCCGGGAAAAAAACAAGAGCCCCAGGAAAAAAACGCGGCCCGCGGGAAAAAAACGCGGCCCGCGGGAAAAAAACCAGGGCCCCTGGAAAAAAATCAGGGCCCCGGGAACAAAACCAGAGCCCCGGGAACAAAACCAGGGCCCGGGGGACAAAACCAGGGCCCGGGGAAGAAAACCAGGGCCCGGGGGACAAAACAAGGGCCCGGGGGACAAAACCAGGGCCCCGGGGACAAAACCAGGGCCCTGGGAAAAAAACCAGGGCCCCGGCAACAAAACCAGAGCCCCGGGAACAAAACCAGAGCCCCGGGAACAAAACCAGGGCCCGGGGGACAAAACAAGGGCCCGGGGAAGAAAACCAGGGCCCCGGGAACGAAACCAGGGCCCCGGGAACAAAACCAGGGCCCCGGGAACAAAACCAGGGCCCGGGGGACAAAACCAGGGCCCGGGGGACAAAACCAGGGCCCCGGGGACAAAACCACGGCGCGGGGGACAAAACCAGGGCCCTGGGAACAAAACCAGGGCCCGGGAAACAAAACCAGAGCGCGGGAAACAAAACCACAGCCCGGGGGACAAACCCAGGGCCCGGGGGACAAAACCAGAACCCCGTGGAGAAAACCAGAGCCCCGGGAACAAAACCAGAGCCCCGGGGAGAAAACCAGGGCCCCTGGAACACAACCGGGGCCCCGGGAACAAAACCAGGGCCCCAGGAACAAAACCACGACCCGCGGAACAAAACCAGGGCCCCGGGAACAAAACCAGGGCCCCGGGAAAAAAACCAGAGCCCCGGGAACAAAACCAGAGCCCCGGGAACAAAACCAGGGCCCGGGGGAGAAAACCAGAACTCCGGGGAGAAAACCAGAGCCCCGGGAACAAAACCAGAGCCCCGGGAACAAAACCAGGGCCCCGGGAACAAAACCAGGGCCCGGGGGACAAAACCAGGGCTCGGGGGACAAAACCAGGGCCCGGGGGACAAAACCAGGGCCCCGGGGACAAAACCAGGGCCCCGGGGACAAAACCAGGGCGCGGGGGACAAAACCAGGGCTCGGGGGACAAAACCAGGGCCGCGGGAAAAAAACCAGGACCCGGGGAGAAAACCAGAGCCCCGGAGAGAAAACCAGAGCCCCGGGAACAAAACCAGGGCCCCGGGAACAAAACCAGGGCCCCGGGAACAAAACCCCTAACCCCTGACCCTGACCCCTGACCCTAACCCCTGACCCTGACCCTGACCCCTGACCCCTGACCCTAACCCCTGACCCCTGACCCCTGACCCTGACCCCTGACCCCTGACCCTGACCCTAACCCCTGACCCTGACCCCTGACCCTGACCCCTGACCCCAACCCCTGACCCTGACCCCTGACCCTGACCCCTGACCCCTGACCCCTGACCCTGACCCCTGACCCTAACCCGTGACCCCTGACCCTGACCCTAACCCCTGACCCTGACCCCTGACCCCTGACCCTGACCCCTGACCCCTGACCCTGACCCCGACCCCTGACCCCTGACCCGTGACACTGACCCCTGACACTGACCCTGACCCCTGACCCTGACCCCTGACCCTGACCCCGACCCCTGACCCCTGACCCCGACCCCTGACCCCTGACCCTGACCCTAACCCCTGACCCTGACCCCTGACCCTGACCCCGACCCCTGACCCCTGACCCTGACCCCTGACCCCGACCCCTGACCCTGACCCCTGACCCCTGACCCTGACCCCTGACCCTAACCCGTGACCCCTGACCCTGACCCTAACCCCTGACCCTGACCCCTGACCCCTGACCCTGACCCTGACCCCTGACCCTGACCCCTGACCCTGACCCCGACCCCTGACCCCTGACCCGTGACACTGACCCCTGACACTGACCCTGACCCCTGACCCTGACCCCGACCCCTGACCCCTGACCCCGACCCCTGACCCCTGACCCTGACCCCTGACCCTGACCCCTGACCCTCACCCCTGTCCCTGACCCCTGACCCTGACCCTAACCCCTGACCCTGACCCCTGACCCTGACCCCTGACCCTGACCCCTGACCCTGACCCCTGACCCCTGACCCCAACCCTAACCCCAACCCCAACCCTAACCCCAACCCCAACCCTAACCCCAGCCCTAACCCCTAACCCTAACCCCAACCCCTAACCCTAAACCTAACCCCAAACCCTAACCCTAACCCCAAACCCTAACCCTAACGGCCCTAACCGTTCCTCTAACCCCAACCCTAAACCCCTAACACTAACCCCAACCCCAACCCCAACCCCCTAACCCTAACCCCCTAAGCTCTAAACCTAACCCCACCGTTAACCCTAACGGTCCTAACCCTAACGGCCCTAACCCTAAGCCCATCCCTCTAGCCCTAAACCTCTAACCCCAACCCCTAATGCCCTAATTCTATCAGCCCTAACCCCTAACTGTGACCCTAACTCCTAACCCCAATGACCCTAACCCCGATCCTGACCCCTAACCTTAATCCCCTGAACCTCAACTATGATCCTGATCCCAACCCCCTAAGTCACAAGCTGCAAGTCATTATCCTAAGGTTAACTATGGTGCCTAACTGTAACCACAACCTCTAACCTC
Organism: Calonectris borealis; assembly: GCF_964195595.1. Classification (NCBI taxonomy): domain Eukaryota; kingdom Metazoa; phylum Chordata; class Aves; order Procellariiformes; family Procellariidae; genus Calonectris; species Calonectris borealis. The sequence continues at coordinate 69,835 of NW_027441539.1, forward strand.
TTACCCTAAGTGCTGTAACTCTAACTTGTAATTCCTAATCTTAACCTCACCCCTTGCTGTAACCCTGTTTTACCTTTTGTCTTCTCCGTGTTTAGTATTTACTTCCGGTGTACTAAGTGCGACTTCCAGCCTCAGCTTGTGTCCGTCTGCTTTATTTTGATCGTTCCGGGTTGTTTTTCGGTCATAAAAGTGCATTTCCGGTGGCTTTACGGCGACTTCCGGTGCTGCTGGAGGACTTCCGGTGCTGCTGGAGGACTTCCGGTGCTGCTGGAGGACTTCCGGTGCTGCTGGAGGACTTCCGGTGCTGCTGGAGGACTTCCGGACTACAGAGACTAACTTCCGGTGTGGCACTCTATGGTCCGGAAGTCCATCTCTATGGTCCGGAAGTCCATCTCTATGGTCCGGAAGTCCATCTCTATGGTCCGGAAGACCTCTAAGTGTACTGTCTAGACTGGGCGTTGCTCTCTATGGTCTGGAGGTTTAGCTCTGTGGTCTGAAAGTCCTCCAGCTGTACTCTATGGTCTGGAGACTGCTTTTACGGTGAGGAAATCATGCAGCAGACCTCTATGGTATGGAGATGAGTCTATGTTGTGTCGAAGTCATCTGGCTGTGTGGAAGAGACATGGTTCGAATGGTTTTAAGTGGTGCATTTATTTTTTAACCCTTGGTGTGCTAAAAAAAAAAATTTGCTAATTTGCATATTTTGTGAATTTATTCGGATAATGAGCAGTTAATTAGCATTCCAAGTGGGAGGGATGAATGGTTGCAATAACAGTAGATGATGATTATTGTAATCATTAATTACTCCCACTATAAGTACTAGTAATTTGTATATTTTAATAAAATGAAAAATATTAACTCTGGTGCAGCAGTAGAAAATGGCACAGTGAGTGGCAGCAATTTTTTAAATTTTTTTTTAAAATTTTTTGTAATTATGGCTGCCGAAGAGAATGCCATTTTCTACTGCTGCTATTTAAAATTTTAAAAAGCAAACACCCAAAAACAAACCCAAAACAGGCCCAACACCAAGACAAACACAAAAACCCAGAAGACGCAACAAACCAAAACCAAGACAAACACAAAAACACTGAAAATATAACCTAACAAAGATGCACACAAAACCCCAGACAACACAGCACCCCCAAGATAAACACAGGAAAGGCCTCTAACCGACACAGCAAACCCACAAACAGAGACAACACATTGATGACAAAACACACGTACACACAAAAAAAAACCCAAAGACCAACATGGACAAAAAAGACATGGGAAACGAAACAGATAAAGAGACCTTTATTAAAACTTTGTTACAATCATATTTTTATTATGCCTTAGACCACTAATAAAGACTGGATTAACTACCACAATTAGCTCTAACTGCAATTAGGATAATTAAACACAGCCGTATTAGCATTCCATCTTTACTGCACAGTTTGATGTGTTTCTTAGAATACTACTTAGACGCAATTTACGCCTGCTAGTGTCTCGTTAACATCGGTATTACAATCTGCATCATTTATGCCCAAGTAGTAATCTACATTTCTTTAAAACTATTCAAAGCTACTACAACCTTTACACAACTACAAATACTTGAAATATACTTAGGAGCCAGTAACACACAGGCATTCTTTTAACCGGTCCGTAGCTAAATTTATCTATAGATATTGACAACTCTCCCTCTGTTGACTAATTCTCATTTAAATCGTCATTTGCAAAAGTTATTAGCACAACAGTCCCTCAGAAAGAGCTGTGAACACTTGTAACAATTCCCCCCCCCAACAGCTATCTTTACCCACAGACATTAACAACGCCCACTTGGCTAGGTACTTTCATTTGTTTTTTCAGTTCTTACTGTGATTCCAATCAAGAAAAATTTCTGCCTGTAATTTTTCTAAAAGTAAGTTTTACGTGTAATTTGGTCCGTTGCTGACTCCCAGTAAAATTTTCAATATCATTTTTTACATTTCAAATGTACAATGTACTTTCATTTCCGAGATAAAAATTACTCTCTAGTTGACCAAATACTTGCAACAATTACATTTACTCGCTTCTCACTCATTATTTTAGAAAATACATTGCGCCTCTAAAAACCAGCGCCCCGGGAACAAAACCAGCACCCCGGCAACAAAACCAACGCCCCGGCAACAAAACCAACGCCCCGGCAACAAAACCGCAGCCCGCGGGAGAAAACCAGAGCCGGGAAACAAAACCAGAGCCCCGGGGAACAAAACCAGAGCCCCGGGGAATAAAACTAGAGCCCCGGCCTCAAAAGCCGGGCCCGAGGCGCGTTACCCGAGCTCCGAACAGTGGAAGTGGCGCCCCGTGAGCAGCAGAACCGGCACCTAGAACCGGCACCTAGAACCCGCACCTAGAAACCCAGGAGCCTGCTGTGGGCACACCGGGACCCCCAGCAGCACCGCAAATAGGCCCAGAAGCACGCCAAGATGCCCAGAAGCATCCTCTGGCCACCCCGACAACCCCAGGAGCACCCCGTGGGCACACAGGGACTCCCAGAGCATCCAGAACCCCCACAAGCACCCCAAGACCCCCACGAGCACCCCGTGGGCATCCAGAGACCCCCCCGCAGCACAACAAGAACCCCCAGAAGCACCCCAAGACCCTCAGGACCATCCTCTGGGCACCCAGACACCCACGGGACCACACCAAGAACCCCCGGCAGCACCCCAAAGGCAGCCGGTACAGACCTCAGAGTTCTGCACCATCTATTTGCATGGACCTTAACAGACCTCATGCTTTCCCACAGGAGACTTCTCTCACCTTCAGCCCTCTATCTTGTGATGCGCAGGCCCGGGCCGTTTACTCGGCGTCTCCCGTCACTTTGGGGTTCCTTTAGACTGGCTTTCGAGGATTCCTTTACAAGGGGAGCACACATAGGCTACACAGACTATAAGCAAGGGGAAAAGCAAGCACTTCAGTCACTACAATCATCCATTACGCTAAGGGGATTTTGCAAAGCCAGTGTCTTACCAACCCGACGACCAGCAGAAAGACGAACCATCCCTACATTCTCGGATCGTCTTGCGCCGCAAACTCAGCCCCAGCAGTCGGTAGGTGCCAGCTTTACGTGGGCGTCCCCACGGAGGCAACGGTGACCTCGCTGTACACCGGCCCACTGTTCTTCGGGAAAATCCCGGTATTTATACATTTGCCAAGGAAACGGGTTTCGACACACGTGGCCAGCGGGTGCCGAAACACGCCTCAATTGGCAACTCTCAACATAGGGAGCCTACGGCGCATGCGCTCGCCGATCGAGCGCGCTGCACGAGCCACAGCCACCCCGTCTATTGGTTCCTAGGCCTTGTTCACGCAACATATTACCATAGTCCAGCATTTACGTATTAACCTATACTCAAGCCAACAGCAAAAGGTAACAAAGCAAGCAAAATTATACCTTGTACTTTATATTTCTTCGTTACGGCACGTCTTCCACGTCCTTCACGTCCTCCCCTAACATTTTCTCAACCTTCCTTCTCCTTCTGTATTCAGCATTTTCACACAATAGACCATGAACCGTCTGTTTTCTATGCTGACTGCCGTTTTCTTAGCTATCTATTTCTCACCCAGCGTCCAGCCACGGACCAAAAGCCCATCTTTTAACCCTTCCGTATGCGTGTGTATCTCCCGTCAGCTGCGGACAGACTAAAACAGAACAGACCTCATCGACACCCAAATCCAACTGCAAAACCCACCTCAGTAAGGCTCGTGAACACACCTCCCTTTCCCAACCAAAAGGTGCCCTGGTCCCAAAAGTTTAGAAACCCCTTCTCTTCTCCTCAACCGTCAGGGAAGGAACCCCGCTCCTTCCTGACAGCTCCTGCCCTGGATTTGCACCCCTGAACCCCCTGTGTCGCCCGCTCCCCAGGAGCTGCTCTTCCCAGCTATGCCCAGGCTTCCGCGAGCACCTCCTATCTTCCACCTTCCCACACACTCTCACCTCTGCTACAGCCCCACAAAATAAGCAAAGTCCTGACGCTTGTCATCTACGAGGGGCTGGCCGCAAGCTGCATCCGTTCTAGGGACAACATGATACTCTGTGGGCGAACGGGAAAGGCCATGAGCCGTTCCATACGCTGAAAGGTACTATGCCTTATATGTCCCTGCTACTTTCTTGAACAATGCTAGAACTCCGTCTACAGATGCATACAAGATGCTCACCTCAACCCCTGCTAAATACTCTCACCATTGCTCCTATCCAGAGACGATGTCAACAGCTTCTGCAATATACAGCGTCTGGTGGAAAAAAAAAACACAACAAGGTTCCATCTTCAATAAAGTCAGGAATTCCAAAACAATACAATGCACCTGGAATAAAATAAAAACCAAAACCATATTATTAACCAAAACCATACATCTTGCCACCTCTGAACACCCAATACAAATTTACTGACCTGGGGGGAAAAAAAAAAAAGCTGCATACAAGTGTGCTTTCTTCTACACATGCAGCTGAACCTTGACTGGTCCGGAAGCCCTTACCTTAAACAGACACCTCTGCTTCTCTAAATATCAAAACAAGACTACGCAAAGAGCTTAGGCAGCTCAAAAGCTGCAGTCAGCTGCAGGAACAGCAGACCACCACCTCCAGAGAAGCCCAGCAGCAGAATGAGCTGCCTGAGGAGAGGCTGTAGCTCATATGCTCCGGGCCCCACCCACCACCCTTCCCACAATCCCCTGGCAAAGGGGAGGAGAGAACGACCAGAAGCACGGGGAACAAAACCAGAGCCCCGGGAACAAACCCAGGGCCCGGGGGACAAAACCAGAGCCCCGGGAACAAAACAAGAACCGGGGAACAAAACAAGAGCCCCGGGAACAAAACCAGAGCCCCGGGAACAAAACCAGGGCCCGGGGGACAAAACCAGAGCCCGGGGGACAAAACCAGAGCCCGGGGGACAAAACCAGAGCCCCGGGAACAAAACCAGGGCCCGGGGGACAAAACCAGGGCCCCGGGAACAAAACCAGGGCGCCGGGAACAAAACCAGGGCCCGGGGGACAAAACCAGGGCCCCGGGAACAAAACCAGGGCCCCGGGAACAAAACCAGGGCCCCGGGAACAAAACCAGGGCCCGGGGGACAAAACCAGGGCCCGGGGGACAAAACCAGGGCCCCAGGAACAAAACCAGGGCCCCGGGAACAAAACCAGGGCCCGGGGAACAAAACCAGGGCGCGGGGGACAAAACCAGGGCCTGGGGGACAAAACCAGGGCGCGGGGGAAAAAACCAGGGCCCGGAGGACAAAACCAGTGCCCCGGGAACACAACCAGGGCCCCGGGAACAAAACCAGGGCCCCGGGAACAAAACCAGGGCCCCGGGAACAAAACCAGAGCCCCGGCAACAAAACCAGGGCCCCGGGAACAAAACCAGAGCCCCGGGAACAAAACCAGAGCCCCGGGAACAAAACCAGAGCCCCGGGAACAAAACCAGAGCCCCGGGAACACAACCAGGGCCCCGGGAACACAACCAAGGCCCCGGGAACAAAACCAGGGCCCCAAGAACAAAACCAGGGCCCCGGGAACAAAACCAGAGCCCCGGGAACAAAACCAGAGCCCCGGGAACAAAACCAGGGACCCAGAAACAAAACCAGGACCCCGGGAACAAAACCAGAGCCCGGGGGAGAAAAACAGAACCCCGGAGAGAAAACCAGAGCCCCGGGAACAAAACCAGGGCCCCGGGAACAAAACCAGCACCCCGGGAATAAAACCAGGGCCCGGGGAAGAAAACCAGGGCCCCGGGAACAAAACCAGGGCCTGGGGGACAAAACCAGGACCCCGGGAACAAAACCAGGGCCCCGGGGACAAAACCAGGGCCCCGGGGACAAAACCAGGGCCCCGGGGACAAAACCAGGGCGCGGGGGACAAAACCAGGGCGCGGGGGACAAAACCAGGGCCCCGGGAACACAACCAGGGCCCCGGGAACACAACCAGGGCCCCGGGAAACAAAACCACGACCCGGGGAACAAAACCAGGGCCCCGGGAACAAAACCAGGGCCCCGGGAACAAAACCAGGGCCCCGGGAAAAAAACAAGAGCCCCAGGAAAAAAACGCGGCCCGCGGGAAAAAAACGCGGCCCGCGGGAAAAAAACCAGGGCCCCTGGAAAAAAATCAGGGCCCCGGGAACAAAACCAGAGCCCCGGGAACAAAACCAGGGCCCGGGGGACAAAACCAGGGCCCGGGGAAGAAAACCAGGGCCCGGGGGACAAAACAAGGGCCCGGGGGACAAAACCAGGGCCCCGGGAACAAAACCAGGGCCCCGGGAAGAAAACCAGAGCCCCGGGGAGAAAACCAGAGCCCCGGGGAGAAAACCAGAGCCCTGGGAACAAAACCAGGGCCCCGGGAACAAAACCAGGGCCCCGGGAACAAAACCAGAGCCCCGGGAAAAAAACCAGGGCCCCGGGAAAAAAACCAGGGCCCCGGGAACAAAACCAGGGCCCCGGGAACAAAACCAGGGCCCCGGGAACAAAACCAGGGCCCCGGGAACAAAACCAGAGCCCCGGGAACAAAACCAGAGCCCCGGGAACAAAACCAGAGCCCCGAGAACAAAACCAGGGCCCCGGGAACAAAACCAGGGCCCCGGGAAAAAAACCAGGGCCCCGGGAAAAAAACCAGGGCCCCGGGAAAAAAACCAGGGCCCCGGGAACAAAACCAGAGCGCGGGAAACAAAACCAGAGCCCGGGGGACAAAACCAAAACCCCGGGGAGAAAACCAGAGCCCCGGGGAGAAAACCAGAGCCCCGGGGAGAAAACCAGAATCCCGGGGAGAAAACCAGAGCCCCGGGGAGAAAACCAGAGCCCCGGGAACACAACCAGGGCCCCGGGAAAAAAACCAGAGCCCCGGGAAAAAAACCAGGGCCCCGGGAACAAAACCAGGGCCCCGGGAACAAAACCAGGGCCCCGGGAACAAAACCAGGGTCCGGGGAACAAAACCAGAACCCCGGGGAGAAAACCAGAGCCCCGGGAACAAAACCAGAGCCCCGGGAACAAAACCAGAGCCCCGGGAACACAACCAGGGCCCCGGGAACACAACCAAGGCCCCGGGAAGAAAACCAGGGCCCCGGGAACAAAACCAGGGCCCCGGGAACAAAACCAGGGCCCCGGGAACAAAACCAGGGCCCGGGGGACAAAACCAGGGCCCCGGGAACAAAACCAGGGCCCCGGGAACAAAACCAGGGCCCGGGGGACAAAACCAGGGCCCGGGGAAGAAAACCAGGGCCCGGGGGACAAAACAAGAGCCCGGGGGACAAAACCAGGGCCCCGGGAACAAAACCAGGGCCCCAGGGAGAAAAGAAGAGCCCCGGGGAGAAAACCAGAGCCCCGGGGAGAAAACCAGAGCCCCGGGAACAAAACCAGGGCCCCGGGAACAAAACCAGGGCCCCGGGAACAAAACCAGGGCCCCGGGAACAAAACCAGGGCCCCGGGAACAAAACCAGAGCCCCGGGAACAAAACCAGAGCCCCGGGAACAAAACCAGAGCCCCGGGAACAAAACCAGAGCCCCGGGAAAAAAACCAGAGCCCCGGGAAAAAAACCAGGGCCCCGGGAAAAAAACCAGGGCCCCGGGAACAAAACCAGAGCCCCGGGAACAAAACCAGAGCCCCGGGAACAAAACCAGAGCGCGGGAAACAAAACCAGAGCCCGGGGGACAAAACCAAAACCCCGGGGAGAAAACCAGAGCCCCGGGGAGAAAACCAGAGCCCCGGGGAGAAAACCAGAGCCCCGGGGAGAAAACCAGAGCCCCGGGAACACAACCAGGGCCCCGGGAACACAACCAGGGCCCCGGGAAAAAAACCAGAGCCCCGGGAACAAAACCAGGGCCCCGGGAACAAAACCAGGGCCCCGGGAACAAAACCAGAGCCCCGGGAACAAAACCAGGGCCCCGGGAACAAAACCAGAGCCCCGGGAACAAAACCAGGGCCCGGGGTAAAAAAACAGGGCCCGGGGTAAAAAAACAGGGCCCGGGGGAACAAAACAAGGGCCTCGGGAACAAAACCAGGGCCCCGGGAACAAAACCAGGGCCCGGGGAGCAAAACCAGGGCCCTGGAAACAAAACCAGAGCCCCGGGAACAAAACCAGAGCCCGGGGAACAAAACCAGAGCCCCGGGAACAAAACCGCAGCCCGCGGAAGAGAACCAGAGCCAGCGGGAGAAAACCAGAGCCCCGGGAACAAAACCAGGGCCCCGGGAACAAAACCAGGGCCCGGGGGACAAAACCAGGGCCCGGGGGACAAAACCAGGGCCCCGGGGACAAAACCAGGGCCCCGGGGACAAAACCAGGGCCCTGGGAAAAAAACCAGGGCCCCGGCAACAAAACCAGAGCCCCGGGAACAAAACCAGAGCCCCGGGAACAAAACCAGGGCCCGGGGGACAAAACAAGGGCCCGGGGAAGAAAACCAGGGCCCCGGGAACAAAACCAGGGCCCCGGGAACAAAACCAGGGCCCCGGGAACAAAACCAGGGCCCGGGGGACAAAACCAGGGCCCGGGGGACAAAACCAGGGCCCCGGGGACAAAACCACGGCGCGGGGGACAAAACCAGGGCCCTGGGAACAAAACCAGGGCCCGGGAAACAAAACCAGAGCGCGGGAAACAAAACCACAGCCCGGGGGACAAAACCAGGGCCCGGGGGACAAAACCAGAACCCCGTGGAGAAAACCAGAGCCCCGGGAACAAAACCAGAGCCCCGGGGAGAAAACCAGGGCCCCTGGAACACAACCGGGGCCCCGGGAACAAAACCAGGGCCCCGGGAACAAAACCACGACCCGCGGAACAAAACCAGGGCCCCGGGAACAAAACCAGGGCCCCGGGAACAAAACCAGGGCCCCGGGAAAAAAACCAGAGCCCCGGGAACAAAACGAGAGCCCCGGGAACAAAACCAGGGCCCAGGGGAGAAAACCAGAACTCCGGGGAGAAAACCAGAGCCCCGGGAACAAAACCAGAGCCCCGGGAACAAAACCAGGGCCCCGGGAACAAAACCAGGGCCCGGGGGACAAAACCAGGGCTCGGGGGACAAAACCAGGGCCCGGGGGACAAAACCAGGGCCCCGGGGACAAAACCAGGGCCCCGGGGACAAAACCAGGGCCCGGGGGACAAAAGCAGGGCTCGGGGGACAAAACCAGGGCCCGGGGGACAAAACCAGGGCCCCGGGGAAAAAAAACCAGGGCCCGGGGAACAAAACCAGGGCCCCGGGAAAAAAACCAGGGCCCGGGAAACAAAACCAGGGCCCGGGGAACAAAACCAGGGCCCGGGGAACAAAACCAGAACCCCGGGGAGAAAACCAGAGCCCCGGGAACAAAACCAGAGCCCCGGGAACAAAACCAGAGCCCCGGGAACAAAACCAGAGCCCAGGGGAGAAAACCAGAGCCCCGGGAACAAAAACAGACCCCCGGGAACAAAACCAGAGCCCCGGGAACACAACCAGGGCCCCGGGAACACATCCAGGGCCCCGGGAACAAAACCAAGGCCCCGGGAACAAAACCACGATCCGGGGAACAAAACCAGGGCCCCGGGAACAAAACCAGGGCCCCAGAAACAAAACCAGAGCCCCGGGAACAAAACCAGAGCCCCGGGAACAAAACCAGAGCCCGGGGGAGAAAACCAGAACCCCGGGGAGAAAACCAGAGCACCAGAAACAAAACCAGGGCCCGGGGGACAAAACCAGGGCCCCGGGAACAAAACCAGGGCCCCGGGAACAAAACCAGGGCCCCGGGAACAAAACCAGGGCCCCGGGGGACAAAACCAGGGCCCGGGGGACAAAACCAGGGCCCGGGGGACAAAACCAGGGCCCCGGGAACACAACCAGGGCCCCGGGAACAAAACCACGACCCGGGGAACAAAACCAGGGCCCCGGGAACAAAACCAGGGCCCCGGAAACAAAACCAGAGCCCCGGAAACAAAACCAGAGCCCCGGGAACAAAACCAGAGCCCCGGGAACAAAACAAGAGCCCCGGGAAAAAAACCGCGGCCCGCAGGAAAAAAACCAGGGCCCCGGGAAAAAAACCAGGGCCCCGGGAACAAAACCAGAGCCCCGGGAACAAAACCAGAGCCCCGGGAAAAAAACAAGGGCCCCGGGAACAAAACCAGGGCCCGGGGGACAAAACCAGGGCGCGGGGGACAAAACCAGGGCCCCGGGAACAAAACCAGTGCCCGGGGGACAAAACCAGTGCCCGGGGGACAAAACCAGGGCCCGGGGGACAAAACCAGGGCCCGGGGGACAAAACCAGAGCCCCGGGAAAAAAACCAGGGCCCGGGGGACAAAACCAGGGCCCGGGAGACAAAACCAGGGCCGCGGGAAAAAAACCAGGACCCGGGGAGAAAACCAGAGCCCCGGAGAGAAAACCAGAGCCCCGGGAACAAAACCAGGGCCCCGGGAACAAAACCCCTAACCCCTGACCCTGACCCCTGACCCTAACCCCTGACCCTGACCCTGACCCCTGACCCCTGACCCTGACCCCTGACCCCTGACCCTGACCCTAACCCCTGACCCTGACCCCTGACCCCAACCCCTGACCCTGACCCCTGACCCCAACCCCTGACCCTGATCCTGACCCCTGACCCTAACCCGTGACCCCTGACCCTGACCCTAACCCCTGACCCTGACCCCTGACCCCTGACCCTGACCCCTGACCCTGACCCCTGACCCTGACCCCGACCCCTGACCCCTGACCCGTGACACTGACCCCTGACACTGACCCTGACCCCTGACCCTGACCCCTGACCCTGACCCCGACCCCTGACCCCTGACCCCGACCCCTGACCCCTGACCCTGACCCCTGACCCTCACCCCTGTCCCTGACCCCTGACCCCTGACCCTAACCCCTGACCCTAACCCCTGACCCTGACCCCTGACCCCTGACCCTGACTCCTGACCCCTGACCCCTGACCCCAACCCTAACCCCAACCCCAACCCCAACCCTAACCCCAGCCCTAACCCCTAACCCTAACCCCAACCCCTAACCCTAACCCTAAACCTAATCCCAAACCCTAACCCTAACCCCAAACCCTAACCCTAACGGCCCTAACCGTTCCTCTAACCCCAACCCTAAACCCCTAACACTAACCCCAACCCCAACCCCAACCCCCTAACCCTAACCCCCTAAGCTCTAAACCTAACCCCACCGTTAACCCTAACGGTCCTAACCCTAACGGCCCTAACCCTAAGCCCATCCCTCTAGCCCTAAACCTCTAACCCCAACCCCTAATGCCCTAATTCTATCAGCCCTAACCCCTAACTGTGACCCTAACTCCTAACCCCAATGACCCTAACCCCGATCCTGACCCCTAACCTTAATCCCCTGAACCTCAACTATGATCCTGATCCCAACCCCCTAAGTCACAAGCTGCAAGTCATTATCCTAAGGTTAACTATGGTGCCTAACTGTAACCACAACCTCTAACCTCTTACCCTAAGTGCTGTAACTCTAACTTGTAATTCCTAATCTTAACCTCACCCCTTGCTGTAACCCTGTTTTACCTTTTGTCTTCTCCGTGTTTAGTATTTACTTCCGGTGTACTAAGTGCGACTTCCAGCCTCAGCTTGTGTCCGTCTGCTTTATTTTGATCGTTCCGGGTTGTTTTTCGGTCATAAAAGTGCATTTCCGGTGGCTTTACGGCGACTTCCGGTGCTGCTGGAGGACTTCCGGTGCTGCTGGAGGACTTCCGGTGCTGCTGGAGGACTTCCGGTGCTGCTGGAGGACTTCCGGACTACAGAGACTAACTTCCGGTGTGGCACTCTATGGTCCGGAAGTCCATCTCTATGGTCCGGAAGTCCATCTCTATGGTCCGGAAGTCCATCTCTATGGTCCGGAAGACCTCTAAGTGTACTGTCTAGACTGGGCGTTGCTCTCTATGGTCTGGAGGTTTAGCTCTGTGGTCTGAAAGTCCTCCAGCTGTACTCTATGGTCTGGAGACTGCTTTTACGGTGAGGAAATCATGCAGCAGACCTCTATGGTATGGAGATGAGTCTATGTTGTGTCGAAGTCATCTGGCTGTGTGGAAGAGACATGGTTCGAATGGTTTTAAGTGGTGCATTTATTTTTTAACCCTTGGTGTGCTAAAAAAAAAAATTTGCTAATTTGCATATTTTGTGAATTTATTCGGATAATGAGCAGTTAATTAGCATTCCAAGTGGGAGGGATGAATGGTTGCAATAACAGTAGATGATGATTATTGTAATCATTAATTACTCCCACTATAAGTACTAGTAATTTGTATATTTTAATAAAATGAAAAATATTAACTCTGGTGCAGCAGTAGAAAATGGCACAGTGAGTGGCAGCAATTTTTTAAATTTTTTTTTAAAATTTTTTGTAATTATGGCTGCCGAAGAGAATGCCATTTTCTACTGCTGCTATTTAAAATTTTAAAAAGCAAACACCCAAAAACAAACCCAAAACAGGCCCAACACCAAGACAAACACAAAAACCCAGAAGACGCAACAAACCAAAACCAAGACAAACACAAAAACACTGAAAATATAACCTAACAAAGATGCACACAAAACCCCAGACAACACAGCACCCCCAAGATAAACACAGGAAAGGCCTCTAACCGACACAGCAAACCCACAAACAGAGACAACACATTGATGACAAAACACACGTACACACAAAAAAAAAACCCAAAGACCAACATGGACAAAAAAGACATGGGAAACGAAACAGATAAAGAGACCTTTATTAAAACTTTGTTACAATCATATTTTTATTATGCCTTAGACCACTAATAAAGACTGGATTAACTACCACAATTAGCTCTAACTGCAATTAGGATAATTAAACACAGCCGTATTAGCATTCCATCTTTACTGCACAGTTTGATGTGTTTCTTAGAATACTACTTAGACGCAATTTACGCCTGCTAGTGTCTCGTTAACATCGGTATTACAATCTGCATCATTTATGCCCAAGTAGTAATCTACATTTCTTTAAAACTATTCAAAGCTACTACAACCTTTACACAACTACAAATACTTGAAATATACTTAGGAGCCAGTAACACACAGGCATTCTTTTAACCGGTCCGTAGCTAAATTTATCTATAGATATTGACAACTCTCCCTCTGTTGACTAATTCTCATTTAAATCGTCATTTGCAAAAGTTATTAGCACAACAGTCCCTCAGAAAGAGCTGTGAACACTTGTAACAATTCCCCCCCCCCAACAGCTATCTTTACCCACAGACATTAACAACGCCCACTTGGCTAGGTACTTTCATTTGTTTTTTCAGTTCTTACTGTGATTCCAATCAAGAAAAATTTCTGCCTGTAATTTTTCTAAAAGTAAGTTTTACGTGTAATTTGGTCCGTTGCTGACTCCCAGTAAAATTTTCAATATCATTTTTTACATTTCAAATGTACAATGTACTTTCATTTCCGAGATAAAAATTACTCTCTAGTTGACCAAATACTTGCAACAATTACATTTACTCGCTTCTCACTCATTATTTTAGAAAATACATTGCGCCTCTAAAAACCAGCGCCCCGGGAACAAAACCAGCACCCCGGCAACAAAACCAACGCCCCGGCAACAAAACCAACGCCCCGGCAACAAAACCAGCGCCCCGGCAACAAAACCGCAGCCCGCGGGAGAAAACCAGAGCCGGGAAACAAAACCAGAGCCCCGGGGAACAAAACCAGAGCCCCGGGGAATAAAACTAGAGCCCCGGCCTCAAAAGCCGGGCCCGAGGCGCGTTACCCGAGCTCCGAACAGTGGAAGTGGCGCCCCGTGAGCAGCAGAACCGGCACCTAGAACCGGCACCTAGAACCCGCACCTAGAAACCCAGGAGCCTGCTGTGGGCACACCGGGACCCCCAGCAGCACCGCAAATAGGCCCAGAAGCACGCCAAGATGCCCAGAAGCATCCTCTGGCCACCCCGACAACCCCAGGAGCACCCCGTGGGCACACAGGGACTCCCAGAGCATCCAGAACCCCCACAAGCACCCCAAGACCCCCACGAGCACCCCGTGGGCATCCAGAGACCCCCCCGCAGCACAACAAGAACCCCCAGAAGCACCCCAAGACCCTCAGGACCATCCTCTGGGCACCCAGACACCCACGGGACCACACCAAGAACCCCCGGCAGCACCCCAAAGGCAGCCGGTACAGACCTCAGAGTTCTGCACCATCTATTTGCATGGACCTTAACAGACCTCATGCTTTCCCACAGGAGACTTCTCTCACCTTCAGCCCTCTATCTTGTGATGCGCAGGCCCGGGCCGTTTACTCGGCGTCTCCCGTCACTTTGGGGTTCCTTTAGACTGGCTTTCGAGGATTCCTTTACAAGGGGAGCACACATAGGCTACACAGACTATAAGCAAGGGGAAAAGCAAGCACTTCAGTCACTACAATCATGCCTTACGCTAAGGGTATTTTGCAAAGCCAGTGTCTTACCAACCCGACGACCAGCAGAAAGACGAACCATCCCTACATTCTCGGATCGTCTTGCGCCGCAAACTCAGCCCCAGCAGTCGGTAGGTGCCAGCTTTACGTGGGCGTCCCCACGGAGGCAACGGTGACCTCGCTGTACACCGGCCCACTGTTCTTCGGGAAAATCCCGGTATTTATACATTTGCCAAGGAAACGGGTTTCGACACACGTGGCCAGCGGGTGCCGAAACACGCCTCAATTGGCAACTCTCAACATAGGGAGCCTACGGCGCATGCGCTCGCCGATCGAGCGCGCTGCACGAGCCACAGCCACCCCGTCTATTGGTTCCTAGGCCTTGTTCACGCAACATATTACCATAGTCCAGCATTTACGTATTAACCTATACTCAAGCCAACAGCAAAAGGTAACAAAGCAAGCAAAATTATACCTTGTACTTTATATTTCTTCGTTACGGCACGTCTTCCACGTCCTTCACGTCCTCCCCTAACATTTTCTCAACCTTCCTTCTCCTTCTGTATTCAGCATTTTCACACAATAGACCATGAACCGTCTGTTTTCTATGCTGACTGCCGTTTTCTTAGCTATCTATTTCTCACCCAGCGTCCAGCCACGGACCAAAAGCCCATCTTTTAACCCTTCCGTATGCGTGTGTATCTCCCGTCAGCTGCGGACAGACTAAAACAGAACAGACCTCATCGACACCCAAATCCAACTGCAAAACCCACCTCAGTAAGGCTCGTGAACACACCTCCCTTTCCCAACCAAAAGGTGCCCTGGTCCCAAAAGTTTAGAAACCCCTTCTCTTCTCCTCAACCGTCAGGGAAGGAACCCCGCTCCTTCCTGACAGCTCCTGCCCTGGATTTGCACCCCCGAACCCCCTGTGTCGCCCGCTCCCCGGGAGCTGCTCTTCCCAGCTATGCCCAGGCTTCCGCGAGCACCTCCTATCTTCCACCTTCCCACACACTCTCACCTCTGCTACAGCCCCACAAAATAAGCAAAGTCCTGACGCTTGTCATCTACGAGGGGCTGGCCGCAAGCTGCATCCGTTCTAGGGACAACATGATACTCTGTGGGCGAACGGGAAAGGCCATGAGCCGTTCCATACGCTGAAAGGTACTATGCCTTATATGTCCCTGCTACTTTCTTGAACAATGCTAGAACTCCGTCTACAGATGCATACAAGATGCTCACCTCAACCCCTGCTAAATACTCTCACCATTGCTCCTATCCAGAGACGATGTCAACAGCTTCTGCAATATACAGCGTCTGGTGGAAAAAAAAAACACAACAAGGTTCCATCTTCAATAAAGTCAGGAATTCCAAAACAATACAATGCACCTGGAATAAAATAAAAACCAAAACCATATTATTAACCAAAACCATACATCTTGCCACCTCTGAACACCCAATACAAATTTACTGACCTGGGGGGAAAAAAAAAAAAGCTGCATACAAGTGTGCTTTCTTCTACACATGCAGCTGAACCTTGACTGGTCCGGAAGCCCTTACCTTAAACAGACACCTCTGCTTCTCTAAATATCAAAACAAGACTACGCAAAGAGCTTAGGCAGCTCAAAAGCTGCAGTCAGCTGCAGGAACAGCAGACCACCACCTCCAGAGAAGCCCAGCAGCAGAATGAGCTGCCTGAGGAGAGGCTGTAGCTCATATGCTCCGGGCCCCACCCACCACCCTTCCCACAATCCCCTGGCAAAGGGGAGGAGAGAACGACCAGAAGCACGGGGAACAAAACCAGAGCCCCGGGAACAAACCCAGGGCCCGGGGGACAAAACCAGAGCCCCGGAAACAAAACAAGAGCCCGGGGAACAAAACAAGAGCCCCGGGAACAAAACCAGAGCCCCGGGAACAAAACCAGAGCCCGGGGGACAAAACCAGGGCCCGGGGGACAAAACCAGAGCCCGGGGGACAAAACCAGAGCCCGGGGGACAAAACCAGGGCCCTGGAAACAAAACCAGAGCCCCGGGAACAAAACCAGAGCCCGGGGAACAAAACCAGAGCCCCGGGAACAAAACCAGGGCCCCGGGAACAAAACCAGGGCCCCGGGAACAAAACAAGAGCCCGGGGGACAAAACCAGTGCCCCGGGAACAAAACCAGGGCCCGGGGGAGAAAACCAGAACCCCGGGGAGAAAACCACAGCCCCGGGGAGAAAACCAGAGCCCCGGGAACAAAACCAGAGCCCCGGGAACAAAACCAGAGCCCGGGGAACAAAACCAGGGCCCGGGGAACAAAACCAGAGTCCCGGGAACAAAACCGCGGCCCGCGGGAGAGAACCAGAGCCAGCGGGAGAGAACCAGAGCCAGCGGGAGAGAACCAGAGCTCCGGGAAAAAAAACAGAGCCCCGGAAACAAAACCAGAGCCCCGGGAACAAAACCAGGGCCAGAGGAACAAAACCAGAGCCCGGGGAACAAAACCAGGGACCCGGGGACAAAACCAGAGCGCTGGAAACAAAAACAGAGCCCGGGGGACAAAACCAGGGCCCGGGAAACAAAACCAGAATCCCGGGGAGAAAACCAGAGCCCCGGGAACAAAACCAGAGCCCCGGGAAAAAAACCAGAGCCCCGGGAACAAAACCAGGGCCCCGGGAACAAAACCAGGGCCCGGGGAGAAAACCAGAGCCCCGGAGAGAAAACCAGAGCCCTGGGGAGAAAACCAGAGCCCTGGGAACAAAACCAGGGCCCCGGGAACAAAACCAGGGCCCCGGGAACAAAACCAGGGCCTCGGGGGACAAAACCAGGGCCCGGGGAACAAAACTAGGGCCCCGGGAACAAAACCAGAGCCCCGGGGACAAAACCAGGGCACGGGGGACAAAACCAGAGCCCCGGGAACAAAACCAGGGCCCCGGGAACAAAACCAGGGCCTCGGGGGACAAAACCAGGGCCCGGGGAACAAAACTAGGGCCCCGGGGACAAAACCAGAGCCCCGGGGACAAAACCAGGGCACGGGGGACAAAACCAGAGCCCCGGGGGACAAAACCAGGGCCCAGCGGACAAAACCAGGGCCCGGGGGACAAAACCAGAGCCCCGGGAACAAAACCAGAGCCCCGGGAACAAAACAAGGGCCCCGGGAACAAAACCAGGGCCCCGGGAACAAAACCAGGGCCCCGGGAACAAAACCAGAGCCCCGGGAACAAAACCAGAGCCCCGGGAACAAAACCAGAGCCCCGGGAACAAAACCAGAGCCCGGGGGACAAAACCAGGGCCCCGGGGAGAAAACCAGAGCCCCGGGAACAAAACCAGAGCCCCGGGAACAAAACCAGAGCCCCGGGAACAAAACCAGAGCCCCGGGAACAAAACCAGAGCCCCGGGAACAAAACCAGAGCCCCGGGAACACAACCAGGGCCCCTGGAACACAACCAGGGCCCCGGGAACACAACCAGGGCCCCGGGAACAAAACCAGGGCCCCGGGAACAAAACCAGGGCCCCGGAAACAAAACCAGGGCCCCGGGAACAAAACCAGGGCCCTGGGAACAAAACCAGAGCCCCGGGAACACAATCAGGGCCCCTGGAACACAACCAGGGCCCCGGGAACAAAACCAGGGCCCCAGAAACAAAACCAGAGCCCCGGGAACAAAACCAGAGCCCCGGGAACAAAACCAGAGCCCGGGGGAGAAAACCAGAACCCCGGGGAGAAAACCAGAGCCCCGGAAACAAAACCAGGGCCCGGGGGACAAAACCAGGGCCCCGGGAACAAAACCAGGGACCCGGGAAGAAAACCAGGGCCCCGGGAACAAAACCAGGGCCCGGGGAAGAAAACCAGGGCCCGGGGAAGAAAACCAGGGCCCGGGGGACAAAACCAGGGCCTGGGGGACAAAACCAGGGCGCGGGGGACAAAACCACGGCGCGGGGGACAAAACCAGTGCCCCGGGAACACAACCAGGGCCCCGGGAACAAAACCAGGGCCCGGGGAACAAAACCAGGGCCCCGGGAACAAAACCAGGGCCCCGGGAACAAAACCAGAGCCCCGGGAACAAAACAAGAGCCCCGGGAACAAAACAAGAGCCCCGGGAAAAAAACCGCGGCCCGCGGGAAAAAAACCAGGGCCCCGGGAAAAAAACCAGGGCCCCGGGAACAAAACCAGAGCCCCGGGAAAAAAACCAGAGCCCCGGGAACAAAAACAGAGCCCCGGGAACAAAACCAGGGCCCGGGGGACAAAACCAGGGCCCGGGGGACAAAACCAGGGCCCGGGGGACAAAACCAGGGCGCGGCGGAAAAAACCAGGGCCCCGGGAACAAAACCAGGGCCCGGGGGACAAAACCAGGGCCCCGGGAACAAAACCAGGGCCTGGGGGACAAAACCAGGGCCCGGGGGACAAAACCAGGGCCCCGGGAACAAAACCAGGGCCCCGGGAACAAAACCAGGGCCCCGGGAATAAAACCAGGGCCCGGGGAAGAAAACCAGGACCCCGGGAACAAAACCAAGGCCTGGGGGACAAAACCAGGGCCCCGGGAACAAAACCAGGGCCCCGGGAACAAAACCAGGGCCCCGGGAACAAAACCAGGGCCCGGGGGACAAAACCAGGGCCCGGGGGACAAAACCAGGGCGCGGGGGACAAAACCAGGGCGCGGGGGACAAAACCAGGGCCCCGGGAACAAAACCAGGGCCCCGGGAACAAAACCAGGGCCCCGGGAACAAAACCAGGGCCCCGGGAACAAAACCAGAGCCCCGGAGAGAAAACCAGAGCCCTGGGGAGAAAACCAGAGCCCTGGGAACAAAACCAGGGCCCCGGGAACAAAACCAGGGCCCCGGGAACAAAACCAGGGCCTCGGGGTCAAAACCAGGGCCCCGGGAACAAAACAAGGGCCTCGGGAACAAAACCAGGGCCCGGGGGACAAAACCAGGGCCCCGGGAACAAAACCAGGGCCCGGGGAACAAAACCAGGGCCCGGGGAACAAAACCAGAGCCCCGGAAACAAAACCAGGGCCCCGGGAACAAAACCAGGGCCCGGGGAAGAAAACCAGGGCCCGGGGAAGAAAACCAGGGCCCCGGGAACAAAACCAGGGCCCCGGGAACAAAACCAGGGCCCGGGGGACAAAACCAGGGCCTGGGGGTCAAAACTAGGGCGCGGGGGAAAAAACCACGGCGCGGGGGACAAAACCAGTGCCCCGGGAACACAACCAGGGCCCCGGGAACAAAACCAGGGCCCGGGGAACAAAACCAGGGCCCCGGGAACAAAACCAGGGCCCCGGGAAAAAAACCAGGGCCCCGGGAACAAAACCAGAGCCCCGGGAAAAAAACCAGAGCCCCGGGAACAAAAACAGAGCCCCGGGAACAAAACCAGGGCCCGGGGGACAAAACCAGGGCCGGGGGGACAAAACCAGGGCCCGGGGGACAAAACCAGGGCCCGGGGGACAAAACCAGGGCGCGGCGGAAAAAACCAGGGCCCCGGGAACAAAACCAGGGCCCGGGGGACAAAACCAGGGCCCCGGGAACAAAACCAGGGCCTGGGGGACAAAACCAGGGCCCGGGGGACAAAACCAGGGCCCCGGGAACAAAACCAGGGCCCCGGGAACAAAACCAGGGCCCCGGGAATAAAACCAGGGCCCGGGGAAGAAAACCAGGGCCCCGGGAACAAAACCAGGGCCTGGGGGACAAAACCAGGGCCCCGGGAACAAAACCAGGGCCCCGGGAACAAAACCAGGGCCCCGGGAACAAAACCAGGGCCCGGGGGACAAAACCAGGGCGCGGGGGACAAAACCAGGGCCCCGGGGACAAAACCAGGGCCCCGGGAACAAAACCAGGGCCCCGGGAACAAAACCAGGGCCCGGGGAGAAAACCAGAGCCCCGGAGAGAAAACCAGAGCCCCGGGGAGAAAACCAGAGCCCTGGGAACAAAACCAGGGCCCCGGGAACAAAACCAGGGCCCCGGGAACAAAACCAGGGCCCGGGGGACAAAACCAGGGCCCCGGGAACAAAACAACGGCCTCGGGAACAAAACCAGGGCCCGGGGGACAAAACCAGGGCCCCGGGAACAAAACCAGAGCCCGGGGAACAAAACCAGGGCCCGAGGAACAAAACCAGGGCCCGGGGAACAAAACCAGAGCCCCGGAAACAAAACCAGGGCCCCGGGAACAAAACCAGGGCCCGGGGAACAAAACCAGAGGCCCGGAGAACAAAACTAGGGCCCCGGGAACAAAACCAGAGCCCCGGGGACAAAACCAGGGCACGGGGGACAAAACCAGGGCCCCGGGAACAAAACCAGGGCCCAGCGGACAAAACCAGGGCCCGGGGGACAAAACCAGAGCCCCGGGAACAAAACCAGAGCCCCGAGAACAAAACCAGGGCCCCGGGAACAAAACCAGGGCCCCGGGAACAAAACCAGGGCCCCGGGAACAAAACCAGAGCACGGGAAACAAAACCAGAGCCCGGGGGACAAAACCAGGGCCCCGGGGAGAAAACCAGAGCCCCGGGAACAAAACCAGAGCCCCGGGAACAAAACCAGAGCCCCGGGAACAAAACCAGAGCCCCGGGAACACAATCAGGGCCCCTGGAACACAACCAGGGCCCCGGGAACAAAACCAGGGCCCCGGGAACAAAACCAGGGCCCCAGAAACATAACCAGGGCCCCGGGAACAAAACCAGGGCCCCGGGAACAAAACCAGGGCCCCGGGAACAAAACCAGGGCCCCGGGAACACAACCAGGGCCCCGGGAACAAAACCAGGGCCCCAGAAACAAAACCAGAGGCCCGGGAACAAAACCAGAGCCCCGGGAACAAAACCAGAGTCCGGGGGAGAAAACCAGAACCCCGGGGAGAAAACCAGAGCCCCGGAAACAAAACCAGGGCCCGGGGGACAAAACCAGGGCCCCGGGAACAAAACCAGGTCCCCGGGAACAAAACCAGGTCCCCGGGAACAAAACCAGGGCCCGGGGAAGAAAACCAGGGCCCCTGGAACAAAACCAGGGCCCCGGGAACAAAACCAGGGCCCCGGGAACAAAACCAGGGCCCCGGGAACAAAACCAGAGCCCCGGGAACAAAACCAGAGACCCGGGAACAAAACAAGAGCCCCGGGAACAAAACAAGAGCCCCGGGAAAAAAACCGTGGCCCGCGGGAAAAAAACCAGGGCCCCGGGAAAAAAACCAGGGCCCCGGGAACAAAACCAGGGCCTCGGGGGACAAAACCAGGGCCCGGGGAACAAAACTAGGGCCCCGGGGACAAAACCAGAGCCCCGGGGACAAAACCAGGGCACGGGGGACAAAACCAGAGCCCCGGGGGACAAAACCAGGGCCCAGCGGACAAAACCAGGGCCCGGGGGACAAAACCAGAGCCCCGGGAACAAAACCAGAGCCCCGGGAACAAAACAAGGGCCCCGGGAACAAAACCAGGGCCCCGGGAACAAAACCAGGGCCCCGGGAACAAAACCAGAGCCCCGGGAACAAAACCAGAGCCCCGGGAACAAAACCAGAGCCCCGGGAACAAAACCAGAGCCCGGGGGACAAAACCAGGGCCCCGGGGAGAAAACCAGAGCCCCGGGAACAAAACCAGAGCCCCGGGAACAAAACCAGAGCCCCGGGAACAAAACCAGAGCCCCGGGAACAAAACCAGAGCCCCGGGAACAAAACCAGAGCCCCGGGAACACAACCAGGGCCCCTGGAACACAACCAGGGCCCCGGGAACACAACCAGGGCCCCGGGAACAAAACCAGGGCCCCGGGAACAAAACCAGGGCCCCGGAAACAAAACCAGGGCCCCGGGAACAAAACCAGGGCCCTGGGAACAAAACCAGAGCCCCGGGAACACAACCAGGGCCCCGGGAACACAACCAGGGCCCCGGGAACAAAACCAGGGCCCCAGAAACAAAACCAGAGCCCCGGGAACAAAACCAGAGCCCCGGGAACAAAACCAGAGCCCGGGGGAGAAAACCAGAACCCCGGGGAGAAAACCAGAGCCCCGGAAACAAAACCAGGGCCCGGGGGACAAAACCAGGGCCCCGGGAACAAAACCAGGGACCCGGGAAGAAAACCAGGGCCCCGGGAACAAAACCAGGGCCCGGGGAAGAAAACCAGGGCCCGGGGAAGAAAACCAGGGCCCGGGGGACAAAACCAGGGCCTGGGGGACAAAACCAGGGCGCGGGGGACAAAACCACGGCGCGGGGGACAAAACCAGTGCCCCGGGAACACAACCAGGGCCCCGGGAACAAAACCAGGGCCCGGGGAACAAAACCAGGGCCCCGGGAACAAAACCAGGGCCCCGGGAACAAAACCAGAGCCCCGGGAACAAAACCAGAGCCCCGGGAACAAAACAAGAGCCCCGGGAACAAAACAAGAGCCCCGGGAAAAAAACCGCGGCCCGCGGGAAAAAAACCAGGGCCCCGGGAAAAAAACCAGGGCCCCGGGAACAAAACCAGAGCCCCGGGAAAAAAACCAGAGCCCCGGGAACAAAAACAGAGCCCCGGGAACAAAACCAGGGCCCGGGGGACAAAACCAGGGCCCGGGGGACAAAACCAGGGCCCGGGGGACAAAACCAGGGCGCGGCGGAAAAAACCAGGGCCCCGGGAACAAAACCAGGGCCCGGGGGACAAAACCAGGGCCCCGGGAACAAAACCAGGGCCTGGGGGACAAAACCAGGGCCCGGGGGACAAAACCAGGGCCCCGGGAACAAAACCAGGGCCCCGGGAACAAAACCAGGGCCCCGGGAATAAAACCAGGGCCCGGGGAAGAAAACCAGGACCCCGGGAACAAAACCAAGGCCTGGGGGACAAAACCAGGGCCCCGGGAACAAAACCAGGGCCCCGGGAACAAAACCAGGGCCCCAGAAACAAAACCAGAGGCCCGGGAACAAAACCAGAGCCCCGGGAACAAAACCAGAGTCCGGGGGAGAAAACCAGAACCCCGGGGAGAAAACCAGAGCCCCGGAAACAAAACCAGGGCCCGGGGGACAAAACCAGGGCCCCGGGAACAAAACCAGGTCCCCGGGAACAAAACCAGGTCCCCGGGAACAAAACCAGGGCCCGGGGAAGAAAACCAGGGCCCCTGGAACAAAACCAGGGCCCCGGGAACAAAACCAGGGCCCCGGGAACAAAACCAGGGCCCCGGGAACAAAACCAGAGCCCCGGGAACAAAACCAGAGACCCGGGAACAAAACAAGAGCCCCGGGAACAAAACAAGAGCCCCGGGAAAAAAACCGTGGCCCGCGGGAAAAAAACCAGGGCCCCGGGAAAAAAACCAGGGCCCCGGGAACAAAACCAGGGCCTCGGGGGACAAAACCAGGGCCCGGGGAACAAAACTAGGGCCCCGGGGACAAAACCAGAGCCCCGGGGACAAAACCAGGGCACGGGGGACAAAACCAGAGCCCCGGGGGACAAAACCAGGGCCCAGCGGACAAAACCAGGGCCCGGGGGACAAAACCAGAGCCCCGGGAACAAAACCAGAGCCCCGGGAACAAAACAAGGGCCCCGGGAACAAAACCAGGGCCCCGGGAACAAAACCAGGGCCCCGGGAACAAAACCAGAGCCCCGGGAACAAAACCAGAGCCCCGGGAACAAAACCAGAGCCCCGGGAACAAAACCAGAGCCCGGGGGACAAAACCAGGGCCCCGGGGAGAAAACCAGAGCCCCGGGAACAAAACCAGAGCCCCGGGAACAAAACCAGAGCCCCGGGAACAAAACCAGAGCCCCGGGAACAAAACCAGAGCCCCGGGAACAAAACCAGAGCCCCGGGAACACAACCAGGGCCCCTGGAACACAACCAGGGCCCCGGGAACACAACCAGGGCCCCGGGAACAAAACCAGGGCCCCGGGAACAAAACCAGGGCCCCGGAAACAAAACCAGGGCCCCGGGAACAAAACCAGGGCCCTGGGAACAAAACCAGAGCCCCGGGAACACAACCAGGGCCCCGGGAACACAACCAGGGCCCCGGGAACAAAACCAGGGCCCCAGAAACAAAACCAGAGCCCCGGGAACAAAACCAGAGCCCCGGGAACAAAACCAGAGCCCGGGGGAGAAAACCAGAACCCCGGGGAGAAAACCAGAGCCCCGGAAACAAAACCAGGGCCCGGGGGACAAAACCAGGGCCCCGGGAACAAAACCAGGGACCCGGGAAGAAAACCAGGGCCCCGGGAACAAAACCAGGGCCCGGGGAAGAAAACCAGGGCCCGGGGAAGAAAACCAGGGCCCGGGGGACAAAACCAGGGCCTGGGGGACAAAACCAGGGCGCGGGGGACAAAACCACGGCGCGGGGGACAAAACCAGTGCCCCGGGAACACAACCAGGGCCCCGGGAACAAAACCAGGGCCCGGGGAACAAAACCAGGGCCCCGGGAACAAAACCAGGGCCCCGGGAACAAAACCAGAGCCCCGGGAACAAAACCAGAGCCCCGGGAACAAAACAAGAGCCCCGGGAACAAAACAAGAGCCCCGGGAAAAAAACCGCGGCCCGCGGGAAAAAAACCAGGGCCCCGGGAAAAAAACCAGGGCCCCGGGAACAAAACCAGAGCCCCGGGAAAAAAACCAGAGCCCCGGGAACAAAAACAGAGCCCCGGGAACAAAACCAGGGCCCGGGGGACAAAACCAGGGCCCGGGGGACAAAACCAGGGCCCGGGGGACAAAACCAGGGCGCGGCGGAAAAAACCAGGGCCCCGGGAACAAAACCAGGGCCCGGGGGACAAAACCAGGGCCCCGGGAACAAAACCAGGGCCTGGGGGACAAAACCAGGGCCCGGGGGACAAAACCAGGGCCCCGGGAACAAAACCAGGGCCCCGGGAACAAAACCAGGGCCCCGGGAATAAAACCAGGGCCCGGGGAAGAAAACCAGGACCCCGGGAACAAAACCAAGGCCTGGGGGACAAAACCAGGGCCCCGGGAACAAAACCAGGGCCCCGGGAACAAAACCAGGGCCCCGGGAACAAAACCAGGGCCCGGGGGACAAAACCAGGGCCCGGGGGACAAAACCAGGGCGCGGGGGACAAAACCAGGGCGCGGGGGACAAAACCAGGGCCCCGGGAACAAAACCAGGGCCCCGGGAACAAAACCAGGGCCCCGGGAACAAAACCAGGGCCCGGGGAGAAAACCAGAGCCCCGGAGAGAAAACCAGAGCCCTGGGGAGAAAACCAGAGCCCTGGGAACAAAACCAGGGCCCCGGGAACAAAACCAGGGCCCCGGGAACAAAACCAGGGCCTCGGGGTCAAAACCAGGGCCCCGGGAACAAAACAAGGGCCTCGGGAACAAAACCAGGGCCCGGGGGACAAAACCAGGGCCCCGGGAACAAAACCAGGGCCCGGGGAACAAAACCAGGGCCCGGGGAACAAAACCAGAGCCCCGGAAACAAAACCAGGGCCCCGGGAACAAAACCAGGGCCCGGGGAAGAAAACCAGGGCCCGGGGAAGAAAACCAGGGCCCCGGGAACAAAACCAGGGCCCCGGGAACAAAACCAGGGCCCGGGGGACAAAACCAGGGCCTGGGGGTCAAAACTAGGGCGCGGGGGAAAAAACCACGGCGCGGGGGACAAAACCAGTGCCCCGGGAACACAACCAGGGCCCCGGGAACAAAACCAGGGCCCGGGGAACAAAACCAGGGCCCCGGGAACAAAACCAGGGCCCCGGGAAAAAAACCAGGGCCCCGGGAACAAAACCAGAGCCCCGGGAAAAAAACCAGAGCCCCGGGAACAAAAACAGAGCCCCGGGAACAAAACCAGGGCCCGGGGGACAAAACCAGGGCCGGGGGGACAAAACCAGGGCCCGGGGGACAAAACCAGGGCCCGGGGGACAAAACCAGGGCGCGGCGGAAAAAACCAGGGCCCCGGGAACAAAACCAGGGCCCGGGGGACAAAACCAGGGCCCCGGGAACAAAACCAGGGCCTGGGGGACAAAACCAGGGCCTGGGGGACAAAACCAGGGCCCCGGGAACAAAACCAGGGCCCCGGGAACAAAACCAGGGCCCCGGGAATAAAACCAGGGCCCGGGGAAGAAAACCAGGGCCCCGGGAACAAAACCAGGGCCTGGGGGACAAAACCAGGGCCCCGGGAACAAAACCAGGGCCCCGGGAACAAAACCAGGGCCCCGGGAACAAAACCAGGGCCCGGGGGACAAAACCAGGGCGCGGGGGACAAAACCAGGGCCCCGGGAACAAAACCAGGGCCCCGGGAACAAAACCAGGGCCCCGGGAACAAAACCAGGGCCCGGGGAGAAAACCAGAGCCCCGGAGAGAAAACCAGAGCCCCGGGGAGAAAACCAGAGCCCTGGGAACAAAACCAGGGCCCCGGGAACAAAACCAGGGCCCCGGGAACAAAACCAGGGCCCGGGGGACAAAACCAGGGCCCCGGGAACAAAACAACGGCCTCGGGAACAAAACCAGGGCCCGGGGGACAAAACCAGGGCCCCGGGAACAAAACCAGAGCCCGGGGAACAAAACCAGGGCCCGAGGAACAAAACCAGGGCCCGGGGAACAAAACCAGAGCCCCGGAAACAAAACCAGGGCCCCGGGAACAAAACCAGGGCCCGGGGAACAAAACCAGAGGCCCGGAGAACAAAACTAGGGCCCCGGGAACAAAACCAGAGCCCCGGGGACAAAACCAGGGCACGGGGGACAAAACCAGGGCCCCGGGAACAAAACCAGGGCCCAGCGGACAAAACCAGGGCCCGGGGGACAAAACCAGAGCCCCGGGAACAAAACCAGAGCCCCGAGAACAAAACCAGGGCCCCGGGAACAAAACCAGGGCCCCGGGAACAAAACCAGGGCCCCGGGAACAAAACCAGAGCACGGGAAACAAAACCAGAGCCCGGGGGACAAAACCAGGGCCCCGGGGAGAAAACCAGAGCCCCGGGAACAAAACCAGAGCCCCGGGAACAAAACCAGAGCCCCGGGAACAAAACCAGAGCCCCGGGAACACAATCAGGGCCCCTGGAACACAACCAGGGCCCCGGGAACAAAACCAGGGCCCCGGGAACAAAACCAGGGCCCCGGGAACAAAACCAGGGCCCCAGAAACATAACCAGGGCCCCGGGAACAAAACCAGGGCCCCGGGAACAAAACCAGGGCCCCGGGAACAAAACCAGGGCCCCGGGAACACAACCAGGGCCCCGGGAACAAAACCAGGGCCCCAGAAACAAAACCAGAGGCCCGGGAACAAAACCAGAGCCCCGGGAACAAAACCAGAGTCCGGGGGAGAAAACCAGAACCCCGGGGAGAAAACCAGAGCCCCGGAAACAAAACCAGGGCCCGGGGGACAAAACCAGGGCCCCGGGAACAAAACCAGGTCCCCGGGAACAAAACCAGGTCCCCGGGAACAAAACCAGGGCCCGGGGAAGAAAACCAGGGCCCCTGGAACAAAACCAGGGCCCCGGGAACAAAACCAGGGCCCCGGGAACAAAACCAGGGCCCCGGGAACAAAACCAGAGCCCCGGGAACAAAACCAGAGACCCGGGAACAAAACAAGAGCCCCGGGAACAAAACAAGAGCCCCGGGAAAAAAACCGTGGCCCGCGGGAAAAAAACCAGGGCCCCGGGAAAAAAACCAGGGCCCCGGGAACAAAACCAGAGCCCCGGGAAAAAAACCGCGGCCCGCGGGAAAAAAACCAGGGCCCCGGGAAAAAAACCAGGGCCCCGGGAACAAAACCAGAGCCCCGGGAAAAAAACCAAAGCCCTGGGAAAAAAACCAGAGCCCCGGGAACAAAACCAGGGCCGCGGGAACAAAACCAGAGCCCCGGGAAAAAAACAAGGGCCCCGGGAACAAAACCAGGGCCCGGGGGACAAAACCAGGGCGCGGGGGACAAAACCAGGGCCCCGGGAACAAAACCAGTGCCCGGGAGACAAAACCAGGGCCCGGGGGACAAAACCAGGGCCCGGGGGACAAAACCAGGGCCCCGGGAAAAAAACCAGGGCCCGGGGGACAAAACCAGGGCCCGGGGGACAAAAACAGGGCCGCGGGAAAAAAACCAGGACCCGGGGAGAAAACCAGAGCCCCGGAGAGAAAACCAGAGCCCCGGGAACAAAACCAGGGCCTCGAGAACAAAACCAGGGCCCCGGGAACAAAACCAGGGCCCCAGGAACAAAACCAGGGCCTCGGGGGACAAAACCAGGGCCCCGGGAACAAAACAAGGACCCCGGGAACATAACCAGGGCCCGGGGGACAAAACCAGGGCGCGAGGGACAAAACCAGGGCCCCGGGAACAAAACCAGGGCCCGGGGAACAAAACCAGAGCCCCAGGAACAAAACCAGGGCCCCGGGAACAAAACCATGGCCCCGGGAACAAAACCAGGGCCCCGCGAACAAAACCAGGGCCCCGGGAACATAACCAGAGCCCCGGGAACAAAACCAGGGCCCGGGAAACAAAACCAGAGCGCGGGAAACAAAACCAGAGCCCGGGGGACAAAACCAGGGCCCGGGGAACAAAACCAGAACCCCGGGGAGAAAACCAGAGCCCCGGGAACAAAACCAGAGCCCCGGGGAGAAAACCAGAGCCCCGGGAACAAAACCAGAGCCCCGGGAACACAACCAGAGCCCCGGGAACAAAACCAGAGCCCGGGGGAGAAAACCAGAACCCCGGGGAGAAAACCAGAGCCCCGGGAACAAAACCAGGGCCCCGGGAACAAAACCAGGGCCCCGGGAATAAAACCAGGGCCCGGGAAAGAAAACCAGGGCCCCGGGAACAAAACCAGAGCCCCGGGAACACAACCAGGGCCCCTGGAACACAACCAGGGCCCCGGGAACAAAACCAGGGCCCCGGGAACAAAACCAGGGCCCCGGGAACAAAACCAGAGCCCCGGGAACAAAACCAGAGCCCCGGGAACAAAACCAGGGACCCAGAAACAAAACCAGGGCCCCGGGAACAAAACGAGAGCCCCGGGAACAAAACCAGAGCCCCGGGAACAAAACCAGAGCCCCGGGAACAAAACCAGGGCCCGGGGAAGAAAACCAGGGCCCCGGGAAGAAAACCAGGGCCCCGGGAACAAAACCAGGGCCCCGGGAACAAAACCAGGGCCCCGGGAACAAAACCAGAGCCCCGGGAACAAAACCAGAGCCCCGGGAACAAAACCAGGGCCCCGGGAACAAAACCAGGGACCCAAAAACAAAACCAGGGCCCCGGGAACAAAACCAGAGCCCGGGGGAGAAAAACAGAACCCCGGGGAGAAAACCAGAGCCCCGGGAACAAAACCAGGGCCCCGGGAACAAAACCAGCACCCCGGGAATAAAACCAGGGCCCAGGGAAGAAAACCAGGGCCCCGGGAACAAAACCAGGGCCCCGGGAACACAACCAGGGCCCCGGGAAACAAAACCACGACCCGGGGAACAAAACCAGGGCCCCGGGAACAAAACCAGGGCCCCGGAAACAAAACCAGGGCCCCGGAAACAAAACCAGAGCCCCGGGAAAAAAACCAGGGCCCCGGGAACAAAACCAGGGCCCCGGGAAAAAAACAAGAGCCCCAGGAAAAAAACGCGGCCCGCGGGAAAAAAACCAGGGCCGCGGGAAAAAAACCAGGGCCCCTGGAAAAAAATCAGGGCCCCGGGAACAAAACCAGGGCCCCGGGAACAAAACCAGAGCCCCGGGAACAAAACCAGGGCCCGGGGGACAAAACCAGGGCCCGGGGAAGAAAACCAGGGCCCGGGGGACAAAACAAGGGCCCGGGGGACAAAACCAGGGCCCCGGGAACAAAACCAGGGCCCCGGGGAGAAAACCAGAGCCCCGGGGAGAAAACCAGAGCCCCGGGGAGAAAACCAGAGCCCCGGGGAGAAAACCAGAGCCCGGGGAACAAAACCAGAGCCCTGGTAACAAAACCAGGGCCCCGGGAACAAAACCAGGGCCCCGGGAACAAAACCAGGGCCCCGGGAACAAAACCAGAGCCCCGGGAAAAAAACCAGGGCCCCGGGAACAAAACCAGGGCCCCGGGAACAAAACCAGGGCCCCGGGAACAAAACCAGAGCCCCGGGAACAAAACCAGCGCCCCGGGAACAAAACCAGAGCCCCGGAAACAAAACCAGAGCCCCGGCAACAAAACCAGAGCCCCGGGAAAAAAACCAGAGCCCCGGGAAAAAAACCAGGGCCCCGGGAAAAAAACCAGGGCCCCGGGAACAAAACCAGAGCCCCGGGAACAAAACCAGAGCGCGGGAAACAAAACCAGAGCCCGGGGGACAAAACCAAAACCCCGGGGAGAAAACCAGAGCCCCGGGGAGAAAACCAGAGCCCCGGGGAGAAAACCAGAACCCCGGGGAGAAAACCAGAGCCCCGGGGAGAAAACCAGAGCCCCGGGAACACAACCAGGGCCCCGGGAACACAACCAGGGCCCCGGGAAAAAAACCAGGGCCCCGGGAAAAAAACCAGGGCCCCGGGAACAAAACCAGAGCCCCGGAAACAAAACCAGGGCCCCGGGAACAAAACCAGGGCCCCGGGAACAAAACCAGGGCCCCGGGAACAAAACCAGAGCCCCGGGAACAAAACCAGGGCCCCGGGAAAAATACCAGGGCCCGGGGTAAAAAAACAGGGCCCGGGGTAAAAAAACAGGGCCCGGGGGAACAAAACAAGGGCCTCGGGAACAAAACCAGGGCCCCGGGAACAAAACCAGGGCCCGGGGAGCAAAACCAGGGCCCCGGGAACAAAACCAGGGCCCGGGGGACAAAACCAGGGCCCGGGGGACAAAACCAGGGCCCGGGGGACAAAACCAGAGCCCGGGGGACAAAACCAGGGCCCTGGAAACAAAACCAGAGCCCCGGGAACAAAACCAGAGCCTGGGGAACAAAACCAGAGCCCCGGGAACAAAACCAGGACCCCGGGAACAAAACCAGGGCGGGGGGGACAAAACCAGGGCGGGGGGGACAAAACCAGGGCGCGGGGGACAAAACCAGGGCGCGGGGGACAAAACCAGGGCCCGGGGGACAAAACCAGGGCCCGGGGAACAAAACCAGAGCCCCTGGAACAAAACCAGGGCCCCTGGAACAAAACCAGGGCCCCGGGAACAAAACCATGGCCGGGGGGACAAAACCAGGGCCCGGGGGACAAAACCAGGGCCCGGGGGACAAAACCAGGGCCCCGGGAACAAAACCAGAGCCCCGGGGACAAAACCAGAGCCCCGGGGACAAAACCAGAGCCACGGGAACAAAACCAGGGCCCGGGGGACAAAACCAGGGCCCGGGGGACAAAACCAGAGCCCCGGGAACAAAACCAGAGCCCCGGGAACAAAACCAGAGCACGGGAAACAAAACCAGAGCCCGGGGGACAAAACCAGGGCCCCGGGGAGAAAACCAGAGCCCCGGGAACAAAACCAGAGCCCCGGGAACAAAACCAGAGCCCGGGGTAAAAAAACAGGGCCCGGGGTAAAAAAACAGGGCCCGGGGGAACAAAACAAGGGCCTCGGGAACAAAACCAGGGCCCCGGGAACAAAACCAGGGCCCGGGGAGCAAAACCAGGGCCCGGGGAACAAAACCAGGGCCCGGGGGACAAAACCAGAGCCCGGGGGACAAAACCAGAGCCCGGGGAACAAAACCAGAGCCCCAGGAACAAAACCAGGACCCCGGGAACAAAACCAGGGCGCGGGGGACAAAACCAGGGCGCGGGGGACAAAACCAGGGCCCGGGGAACAAAACCAGGGCCCGGGGAACAAAACCAGAGCCCCTGGAACAAAACCAGGGCCCCTGGAACAAAACCAGGGCCCCGGGAACAAAACCATGGCCGGGGGGACAAAACCAGGGCCCGGGGGACAAAACCAGGGCCCGGGGGACAAAACCAGGGCCCGGGGGACAAAACCAGGGCCCGGGGGACAAAACCAGAACCCCGGGAACAAAACCAGGGCCCGGGGGACAAAACCAGGGCGTGGGGGACAAAACCAGAGCCCCGGGAACAAAACCAGAGCCCCGGGAACAAAACCAGAGCACGGGAAACAAAACCAGAGCCCGGGGGACAAAACCAGGGCCCCGGGGAGAAAACCAGAGCCCCGGGAACAAAACCAGAGCCCCGGGAACAAAACCAGAGCCCCGGGAACAAAACCAGAGCCCCGGGAACACAATCAGGGCCCCTGGAACACAACCACAGCCCCGGGAACAAAACCAGGGCCCCGGGAACAAAACCAGGGCCCCAGAAACAAAACCAGGGCCCCGGGAACAAAACCAGGGCCCCGGGAACAAAACCAGAGCCCCGGGAACAAAACCAGAGCCCCGGGAACAAAACCAGAGCCCCGGGAACAAAACCAGAGCCCCGGGAACACAATCAGGGCCCCTGGAACACAACCAGGGCCCCGGGAACAAAACCAGGGCCCCGGGAACAAAACCAGGGCCCCGGGAACAAAACCAGGGCCCCGGGAACAAAACCAGAGCCCGGGGGAGAAAACCAGAACCCCGGGGAGAAAACCAGAGCCCCGGGAACAAAACCAGGGCCCGGGGGACAAAACCAGGGCCCCGGGAACAAAACCAGGGCCCCGGGAACAAAACCAGGGCCCCGGGAAGAAAACCAGGGCCCCGGGAACAAAACCAGGGCCCGGGGAAGAAAACCAGGGCCCCGGGAACAAAACCAGGGCCCCGGGAACAAAACCAGGGCCCCGGGAACAAAACCAGGGCCCGGGGGACAAAACCAGGGCCCGGGGGACAAAACCAGGGCCCGGGGGACAAAACCAGGGCGCGGGGGACAAAACCAGGGCGCGGGGGACAAAACCAGTGCCCCGGGAACACAACCAGGGCCCCGGGAACAAAACCAGGGCCCCGGGAACAAAACCAGGGCCCCGGGAACAAAACCAGGGCCCCGGGAACAAAACCAGGGCCCCGGAAACAAAACCAGAGCCCCGGGAACAAAACCAGAGCCCCGGGAACAAAACCAGAGCCCCGGGAAAAAAACCAGAGCCCCGGGAACAAAACCAGAGCCCCGGGAACAAAACCAGAGCCCCGGGAACAAAACCAGAGCGCGGGAAACAAAACCAGAGCCCGGGGGACAAAACCAAAACCCCGGGGAGAAAACCAGAGACCCGGGAACAAAACCAGAGCCCCGGGGAGAAAACCAGAACCCCGGGGAGAAAACCAGAGCCCCGGGGAGAAAACCAGAGCCCCGGGAACACAACCAGGGCCCCGGGAAAAAAACCAGGGCCCCGGGAAAAAAACCAGGGCCCCGGGAACAAAACCAGAGCCCCGGAAACAAAACCAGGGCCCCGGGAACAAAACCAGGGCCCCGGGAACAAAACCAGGGCCCCGGGAATAAAAGCAGAGCCCCGGGAACAAAACCAGGGCCCCGGGAACAAAACCAGAGCCCCGGGAACAAAACCAGAGCCCCGGGAACAAAACCAGGGCCCCGGGAACAAAACCAGGGCCCGGGGTAAAAAAACAGGGCCCGGGGTAAAAAAACAGGGCCCGGGGGAACAAAACAAGGGCCTCGGGAACAAAACCAGGGCCCCGGGAACAAAACCAGGGCCCGGGGAGCAAAACCAGGGCCCCGGGAACAAAACCAGGGCCCGGGGGACAAAACCAGAGCCCGGGGGACAAAACCAGGGCCCTGGAAACAAAACCAGAGCCCCGGGAACAAAACCAGAGCCCCGGGAACAAAACCAGAGCCCCGGGAACAAAACCAGGACCCCGGGAACAAAACCAGGGCGCGGGGGACAAAACCAGGGCGCGGGGGACAAAACCAGGGCGCGGGGGACAAAACCAGGGCCCGGGGAACAAAACCAGAGCCCCTGGAACAAAACCAGGGCCCCGGGAACAAAACCATGGCCGGGGGGACAAAACCAGGGCCCGGGGGACAAAACCAGGGCCCCGGGAACAAAACCAGAGCCCCGGGGACAAAACCAGAGCCCCGGGGACAAAACCAGAACCCCGGGAACTAAACCAGGGCCCGGGGGACAAAACCAGGGCCCGGGGGACAAAACCAGGGCCCGGGGAACAAAACCAGAGCCCCGGGAACAAAACCAGAGCACAGGAAACAAAACCAGAGCCCGGGGGACAAAACCAGGGCCCCGGGGAGAAAACCAGAGCCCCGGGAACAAAACCAGAGCCCCGGGAACAAAACCAGAGCCCCGGGAACAAAACCAGGGCTTGGGGTAAAAAAACA
This sequence comes from Calonectris borealis, assembly GCF_964195595.1. Lineage (NCBI taxonomy): Eukaryota > Metazoa > Chordata > Aves > Procellariiformes > Procellariidae > Calonectris > Calonectris borealis. The sequence goes on from NW_027441539.1 coordinate 104,190, forward strand.
GGGCCCGGGGTAAAAAAACAGGGCCCGGGGGAACAAAACAAGGGCCTCGGTAACAAAACCAGGGCCCCGGGAACAAAACCAGGGCCCGGGGAGCAAAACCAGGGCCCCGGGAACAAAACCAGGGCCCGGGGGACAAAACCAGAGCCCGGGGGACAAAACCAGGGCCCTGGAAACAAAACCAGAGCCCCGGGAACAAAACCAGAGCCCGGGGAACAAAACCAGAGCCCCGGGAACAAAACCAGGGCGCGGGGGACAAAACCAGGGCGCGGGGGACAAAACCAGGGCGCGGGGGACAAAACCAGGGCCCGGGGAACAAAACCAGGGCCCGGGGAACAAAACCAGAGCCCCTGGAAAAAAACCAGGGCCCCTGGAACAAAACCAGGGCCCCGGGAACAAAACCATGGCCGGGGGGACAAAACCAGGGCCCGGGGGACAAAACCAGGGCCCGGGGGACAAAACCAGGGCCCCGGGAACAAAACCAGAGCCCGGGGAACAAAACCAGAGCCCCGGGAACAAAACCAGAGCACGGGAAACAAAACCAGAGCCCGGGGGACAAAACCAGGGCCCCGGGGAGAAAACCAGAGCCCCGGGAACAAAACCAGAGCCCCGGGAACAAAACCAGAGCCCCGGGAACAAAACCAGGGCTTGGGGTAAAAAAACAGGGCCCGGGGTAAAAAAACAGGGCCCGGGGGAACAAAACAAGGGCCTCGGGAACAAAACCAGGGCCCCGGGAACAAAACCAGGGCCCGGGGAGCAAAACCAGGGCCCCGGGAACAAAACCAGGGCCCGGGGGACAAAACCAGAGCCCGGGGGACAAAACCAGGGCCCTGGAAACAAAACCAGAGCCCCGGGAACAAAACCAGAGCCCGGGGAACAAAACCAGAGCCCCGGGAACAAAACCAGGGCGCGGGGGACAAAACCAGGGCGCGGGGGACAAAACCAGAGCCCCGGGAACAAAACCAGGGCCCGGGGGACAAAACCAGGGCCCCGGGAACAAAACCAGGGCGCCGGGAACAAAACCAGGGCCCGGGGGACAAAACCAGGGCCCCGGGAAGAAAACCAGGGCCCCGGGAAGAAAACCAGGGCCCCGGGAACAAAACCAGGACCCGGGGAGAAAACCAGAGCCCCGGAGAGAAAACCAGAGCCCTGGGAACAAAACCAGGGCCCCGGGAACAAAACCCCTAACCCCTGACCCTAACCCCTGACCCTGACCCTGACCCTAACCCCTGACCCTGACCCCTGACCCCTGACCCCTGACCCCTGACCCCGACCCTGACCCCTGACCCTGACCCCTGACCCTGACCCCTGACCCCTGACCCCTGACCCTAACCCCTGACCCTGACCCCTGACCCTGACCCCTGACCCTGATCCTGACCCCTGACCCTAACCCGTGACCCCTGACCCTGACCCCTGACCCCTGACCCCTGACCCTGACCCCGACCCCTGACCCCTGACCCGTGACCCTGACCCCTGACACTGACCCTGACCCCTGACCCCTGACCCCTGACCCTGACCCCTGACCCCTGACCCCTGACCCCGACCCCTGACCCTGACCCCTGACCCCTGACCCTGACCCCTGACCCTGACCCCTGACCCTGACCCCTGACCCCGACCCCTGACCCTGACCCCTGACCCCTGACCCCAACCCTAACCCCAACCCCAACCCTAACCCCAACCCTAGCCCTAACCCCTAACCCTAACCCCAACCCCTAACCCTAACCCTAAACCTAACCCCAAACCCTAACCCTAACCCCAAACCCTAACCCTAACGGCCCTAACCGTTCCTCTAACCCCAACCCTAAACCCCTAACACTAACCCCAACCCCAACCCCAACCCCCTAACCCTAACCCCCTAAGCTCTAAACCTAACCCCACCGTTAACCCTAACGGTCCTAACCCTAACGGCCCTAACCCTAAGCCCATCCCTCTAGCCCTAAACCTCTAACCCCAACCCCTAATGCCCTAATTCTATCAGCCCTAACCCCTAACTGTGACCCTAACTCCTAACCCCAATGACCCTAACCCCGATCCTGACCCCTAACCTTAATCCCCTGAACCTCAACTATGATCCTGATCCCAACCCCCTAAGTCACAAGCTGCAAGTCATTATCCTAAGGTTAACTATGGTGCCTAACTGTAACCACAACCTCTAACCTCTTACCCTAAGTGCTGTAACTCTAACTTGTAATTCCTAATCTTAACCTCACCCCTTGCTGTAACCCTGTTTTACCTTTTGTCTTCTCCGTGTTTAGTATTTACTTCCGGTGTACTAAGTGCGACTTCCAGCCTCAGCTTGTGTCCGTCTGCTTTATTTTGATCGTTCCGGGTTGTTTTTCGGTCATAAAAGTGCATTTCCGGTGGCTTTACGGCGACTTCCGGTGCTGCTGGAGGACCTCTGGTGCTGCTGGAGGACTTCCGGTGCTGCTGGAGGACTTCCGGACTACAGAGACTAACTTCCGGTGTGGCACTCTATGGTCCGGAAGTCCATCTCTATGGTCCGGAAGTCCATCTCTATGGTCCGGAAGTCCATCTCTATGGTCCGGAAGACCTCTAAGTGTACTGTCTAGACTGGGCGTTGCTCTCTATGGTCTGGAGGTTTAGCTCTGTGGTCTGAAAGTCCTCCAGCTGTACTCTATGGTCTGGAGACTGCTTTTACGGTGAGGAAATCATGCAGCAGACCTCTATGGTATGGAGATGAGTCTATGTTGTGTCGAAGTCATCTGGCTGTGTGGAAGAGACATGGTTCGAATGGTTTTAAGTGGTGCATTTATTTTTTAACCCTTGGTGTGCTAAAAAAAAAAATTTGCTAATTTGCATATTTTGTGAATTTATTCGGATAATGAGCAGTTAATTAGCATTCCAAGTGGGAGGGATGAATGGTTGCAATAACAGTAGATGATGATTATTGTAATCATTAATTACTCCCACTATAAGTACTAGTAATTTGTATATTTTAATAAAATGAAAAATATTAACTCTGGTGCAGCAGTAGAAAATGGCACAGTGAGTGGCAGCAATTTTTTAAATTTTTTTTTAAAATTTTTTGTAATTATGGCTGCCGAAGAGAATGCCATTTTCTACTGCTGCTATTTAAAATTTTAAAAAGCAAACACCCAAAAACAAACCCAAAACAGGCCCAACACCAAGACAAACACAAAAACCCAGAAGACGCAACAAACCAAAACCAAGACAAACACAAAAACACTGAAAATATAACCTAACAAAGATGCACACAAAACCCCAGACAACACAGCACCCCCAAGATAAACACAGGAAAGGCCTCTAACCGACACAGCAAACCCACAAACAGAGACAACACATTGATGACAAAACACACGTACACACAAAAAAAAAACCCAAAGACCAACATGGACAAAAAAGACATGGGAAACGAAACAGATAAAGAGACCTTTATTAAAACTTTGTTACAATCATATTTTTATTATGCCTTAGACCACTAATAAAGACTGGATTAACTACCACAATTAGCTCTAACTGCAATTAGGATAATTAAACACAGCCGTATTAGCATTCCATCTTTACTGCACAGTTTGATGTGTTTCTTAGAATACTACTTAGACGCAATTTACGCCTGCTAGTGTCTCGTTAACATCGGTATTACAATCTGCATCATTTATGCCCAAGTAGTAATCTACATTTCTTTAAAACTATTCAAAGCTACTACAACCTTTACACAACTACAAATACTTGAAATATACTTAGGAGCCAGTAACACACAGGCATTCTTTTAACCGGTCCGTAGCTAAATTTATCTATAGATATTGACAACTCTCCCTCTGTTGACTAATTCTCATTTAAATCGTCATTTGCAAAAGTTATTAGCACAACAGTCCCTCAGAAAGAGCTGTGAACACTTGTAACAATTCCCCCCCCCCAACAGCTATCTTTACCCACAGACATTAACAACGCCCACTTGGCTAGGTACTTTCATTTGTTTTTTCAGTTCTTACTGTGATTCCAATCAAGAAAAATTTCTGCCTGTAATTTTTCTAAAAGTAAGTTTTACGTGTAATTTGGTCCGTTGCTGACTCCCAGTAAAATTTTCAATATCATTTTTTACATTTCAAATGTACAATGTACTTTCATTTCCGAGATAAAAATTACTCTCTAGTTGACCAAATACTTGCAACAATTACATTTACTCGCTTCTCACTCATTATTTTAGAAAATACATTGCGCCTCTAAAAACCAGCGCCCCGGGAACAAAACCAGCACCCCGGCAACAAAACCAACGCCCCGGCAACAAAACCAGCGCCCCGGCAACAAAACCAGCGCCCCGGCAACAAAACCGCAGCCCGCGGGAGAAAACCAGAGCCGGGAAACAAAACCAGAGCCCCGGGGAACAAAACCAGAGCCCCGGGGAATAAAACTAGAGCCCCGGCCTCAAAAGCCGGGCCCGAGGCGCGTTACCCGAGCTCCGAACAGTGGAAGTGGCGCCCCGTGAGCAGCAGAACCGGCACCTAGAACCGGCACCTAGAACCCGCACCTAGAAACCCAGGAGCCTGCTGTGGGCACACCGGGACCCCCAGCAGCACCGCAAATAGGCCCAGAAGCACGCCAAGATGCCCAGAAGCATCCTCTGGCCACCCCGACAACCCCAGGAGCACCCCGTGGGCACACAGGGACTCCCAGAGCATCCAGAACCCCCACAAGCACCCCAAGACCCCCACGAGCACCCTGTGGGCATCCAGAGACCCCCCCGCAGCACAACAAGAACCCCCAGAAGCACCCCAAGACCCTCAGGACCATCCTCTGGGCACCCAGACACCCACGGGACCACCCCAAGAACCCCCGGCAGCACCCCAAAGGCAGCCGGTACAGACCTCAGAGTTCTGCACCATCTATTTGCATGGACCTTAACAGACCTCATGCTTTCCCACAGGAGACTTCTCTCACCTTCAGCCCTCTATCTTGTGATGCGCAGGCCCGGGCCGTTTACTCGGCGTCTCCCGTCACTTTGGGGTTCCTTTAGACTGGCTTTCGAGGATTCCTTTACAAGGGGAGCACACATAGGCTACACAGACTATAAGCAAGGGGAAAAGCAAGCACTTCAGTCACTACAATCATCCATTACGCTAAGGGGATTTTGCAAAGCCAGTGTCTTACCAACCCGACGACCAGCAGAAAGACGAACCATCCCTACATTCTCGGATCGTCTTGCGCCGCAAACTCAGCCCCAGCAGTCGGTAGGTGCCAGCTTTACGTGGGCGTCCCCACGGAGGCAACGGTGACCTCGCTGTACACCGGCCCACTGTTCTTCGGGAAAATCCCGGTATTTATACATTTGCCAAGGAAACGGGTTTCGACACACGTGGCCAGCGGGTGCCGAAACACGCCTCAATTGGCAACTCTCAACATAGGGAGCCTACGGCGCATGCGCTCGCCGATCGAGCGCGCTGCACGAGCCACAGCCACCCCGTCTATTGGTTCCTAGGCCTTGTTCACGCAACATATTACCATAGTCCAGCATTTACGTATTAACCTATACTCAAGCCAACAGCAAAAGGTAACAAAGCAAGCAAAATTATACCTTGTACTTTATATTTCTTCGTTACGGCACGTCTTCCACGTCCTTCACGTCCTCCCCTAACATTTTCTCAACCTTCCTTCTCCTTCTGTATTCAGCATTTTCACACAATAGACCATGAACCGTCTGTTTTCTATGCTGACTGCCGTTTTCTTAGCTATCTATTTCTCACCCAGCGTCCAGCCACGGACCAAAAGCCCATCTTTTAACCCTTCCGTATGCGTGTGTATCTCCCGTCAGCTGCGGACAGACTAAAACAGAACAGACCTCATCGACACCCAAATCCAACTGCAAAACCCACCTCAGTAAGGCTCGTGAACACACCTCCCTTTCCCAACCAAAAGGTGCCCTGGTCCCAAAAGTTTAGAAACCCCTTCTCTTCTCCTCAACCGTCAGGGAAGGAACCCCGCTCCTTCCTGACAGCTCCTGCCCTGGATTTGCACCCCTGAACCCCCTGTGTCGCCCGCTCCCCGGGAGCTGCTCTTCCCAGCTATGCCCAGGCTTCCGCGAGCACCTCCTATCTTCCACCTTCCCACACACTCTCACCTCTGCTACAGCCCCACAAAATAAGCAAAGTCCTGACGCTTGTCATCTACGAGGGGCTGGCCGCAAGCTGCATCCGTTCTAGGGACAACATGATACTCTGTGGGCGAACGGGAAAGGCCATGAGCCGTTCCATACGCTGAAAGGTACTATGCCTTATATGTCCCTGCTACTTTCTTGAACAATGCTAGAACTCCGTCTACAGATGCATACAAGATGCTCACCTCAACCCCTGCTAAATACTCTCACCATTGCTCCTATCCAGAGACGATGTCAACAGCTTCTGCAATATACAGCGTCTGGTGGAAAAAAAAAACACAACAAGGTTCCATCTTCAATAAAGTCAGGAATTCCAAAACAATACAATGCACCTGGAATAAAATAAAAACCAAAACCATATTATTAACCAAAACCATACATCTTGCCACCTCTGAACACCCAATACAAATTTACTGACCTGGGGGGAAAAAAAAAAAAGCTGCATACAAGTGTGCTTTCTTCTACACATGCAGCTGAACCTTGACTGGTCCGGAAGCCCTTACCTTAAACAGACACCTCTGCTTCTCTAAATATCAAAACAAGACTACGCAAAGAGCTTAGGCAGCTCAAAAGCTGCAGTCAGCTGCAGGAACAGCAGACCACCACCTCCAGAGAAGCCCAGCAGCAGAATGAGCTGCCTGAGGAGAGGCTGTAGCTCATATGCTCCGGGCCCCACCCACCACCCTTCCCACAATCCCCTGGCAAAGGGGAGGAGAGAACGACCAGAAGCACGGGGAACAAAACCAGAGCCCCGGGAACAAACCCAGGGCCCGGGGGACAAAACCAGAGCCCCGGAAACAAAACAAGAGCCCGGGGAACAAAACAAGAGCCCCGGGAACAAAACCAGAGCCCCGGGAACAAAACAAGAGCCCGGGGAACAAAACAAGAGCCCCGGGAACAAAACCAGAGCCCCGGGAACAAAACCAGAGCCCGGGGGACAAAACCAGGGCCCGGGGGACAAAACCAGAGCCCGGGGGACAAAACCAGGGCCCTGGAAACAAAACCAGAGCCCCGGGAACAAAACCAGAGCCCGGGGAACAAAACCAGAGCCCCGGGAACAAAACCAGAGCCCCGGGAACAAAACCAGAGCCCCGGGAACAAAACAAGAGCCCGGGGGACAAAACCAGTGCCCCGGGAACAAAACCAGGGCCCGGGGGAGAAAACCAGAACCCCGGGGAGAAAACCACAGCCCCGGGGAGAAAACCAGAGCCCCGGGAACAAAACCAGAGCCCCGGGAACAAAACCAGAGCCCGGGGAACAAAACCAGGGCCCGGGGAACAAAACCAGAGTCCCGGGAACAAAACCGCGGCCCGCGGGAGAGAACCAGAGCCAGCGGGAGAGAACCAGAGCCAGCGGGAGAGAACCAGAGCTCCGGGAAAAAAAACAGAGCCCCGGAAACAAAACCAGAGCCCCGGGAACAAAACCAGTGCCCGGGGAACAAAACCAGAACCCGGGGAACAAAACCAGGGCCCCGGGGACAAAACCAGAGCGCTGGAAACAAAAACAGAGCCCGGGGGACAAAACCAGGGCCCGGGAAACAAAACCAGAATCCCGGGGAGAAAACCAGAGCCCCGGGAAAAAAACCAGAGCCCCGGGAAAAAAACCAGAGCCCCGGGAACAAAACCAGGGCCCCGGGAACAAAACCAGGGCCCGGGGAGAAAACCAGAGCCCCGGAGAGAAAACCAGAGCCCTGGGGAGAAAACCAGAGCCCTGGGAACAAAACCAGGGCCCCGGGAACAAAACCAGGGCCCCGGGAACAAAACCAGGGCCTCGGGGGACAAAACCAGGGCCCGGGGAACAAAACTAGGGCCCCGGGAACAAAACCAGAGCCCCGGGGACAAAACCAGGGCACGGGGGACAAAACCAGAGCCCCGGGAACAAAACCAGGGCCCAGCGGACAAAACCAGGGCCCGGGGGACAAAACCAGAGCCCCGGGAACAAAACCAGAGCCCCGGGAAAAAAACCAGGGCCCCGGAAACAAAACCAGGGCCCCGGAAACAAAACCAGGGCCCCGGGAACAAAACCAGAGCACGGGAAACAAAACCAGAGCCCGGGGGACAAAACCAGGGCCCCGGGGAGAAAACCAGAGCCCCGGGAACAAAACCAGAGCCCCGGGAACAAAACCAGAGCCCCGGGAACAAAACCAGAGCCCCGGGAACACAACCAGGGCCCCTGGAACACAACCAGGGCCCCGGGAACAAAACCAGGGCCCCGGGAACAAAACCAGGGCCCCAGAAACAAAACCAGGGCCCCGGGAACAAAACCAGGGCCCTGGGAACAAAACCAGAGCCCCGGGAACACAATCAGGGCCCCTGGAACACAACCAGGGCCCCGGGAACAAAACCAGGGCCCCAGAAACAAAACCAGAGCCCCGGGAACAAAACCAGAGCCCCGGGAACAAAACCAGAGCCCGGGGGAGAAAACCAGAACCCCGGGGAGAAAACCAGAGCCCCGGAAACAAAACCAGGGCCCGGGGGACAAAACCAGGGCCCCGGGAACAAAACCAGGGCCCCGGGAAGAAAACCAGAGCCCCGGGAACAAAACCAGGGCCCGGGGAAGAAAACCAGGGCCCGGGGAAGAAAACCAGGGCCCGGGGGACAAAACCAGGGCCTGGGGGTCAAAACCAGGGCGCGGGGGACAAAACCACGGCGCGGGGGACAAAACCAGTGCCCCGGGAACACAACCAGGGCCCCGGGAACAAAACCAGGGCCCCGGGAACAAAACCAGAGCCCCGGGAACAAAACCAGAGCCCCGGGAACAAAACAAGAGCCCCGGGAACAAAACAAGAGCCCCGGGAAAAAAACCGCGGCCCGCGGGAAAAAAACCAGGGCCCCGGGAAAAAAACCAGGGCCCCGGGAACAAAACCAGAGCCCCGGGAAAAAAACCAGAGCCCCGGGAACAAAAACAGAGCCCCGGGAACAAAACCAGGGCCCGGGGGACAAAACCAGGGCCCGGGGGACAAAACCAGGGCCCGGGGGACAAAACCAGGGCCTGGGGGACAAAACCAGGGCGCGGCGGAAAAAACCAGGGCCCCGGGAACAAAACCAGGGCCCGGGGGACAAAACCAGGGCCCCGGGAACAAAACCAGGGCCTGGGGGACAAAACCAGGGCCCGGGGGACAAAACCAGGGCCCCGGGAACAAAACCAGGGCCCCGGGAACAAAACCAGGGCCCCGGGAATAAAACCAGGGCCCGGGGAAGAAAACCAGGGCCCCGGGAACAAAACCAGGGCCTGGGGGACAAAACCAGGGCCCCGGGAACAAAACCAGGGCCCCGGGAACAAAACCAGGACCCCGGGAACAAAACCAGGGCCCGGGGGACAAAACCAGGGCCCGGGGGACAAAACCAGGGCGCGGGGGACAAAACCAGGGCGCGGGGGAAAAAACCAGGGCCCCGGGAACAAAACCAGGGCCCCGGGAACAAAACAAGGGCCCGGGGAGAAAACCAGAGCCCCGGAGAAAAACCAGAGCCCCGGGGAGAAAACCAGAGCCCTGGGAACAAAACCAGGGCCCCGGGAACAAAACCAGGGCCCCGGGAACAAAACCAGGGCCTCGGGGGACAAAACCAGGGCCCCGGGAACAAAACAAGGGCCTCGGGAACAAAACCAGGGCCCGGGGGACAAAACCAGGGCCCCGGGAACAAAACCAGGGCCCGGAGAACAAAACCAGGGCCCGGGGAACAAAACCAGGGCCCGGGGAACAAAACCAGAGCCCCGGAAACAAAACCAGGGCCCCGGAAACAAAACCAGGGCCCGGGGAAGAAAACCAGGGCCCGGGGAAGAAAACCAGGGCCCCGGGAACAAAACCAGGGCCCCGGGAACAAAACCAGGGCCCGGGGAACAAAACCAGGGCCTGGGGGTCAAAACCAGGGCACGGGGGACAAAACCACAGCGCGGGGGACAAAACCAGTGCCCCGGGAACACAACCAGGGCCCCGGGAACAAAACCAGGGCCCCGGGAACAAAACCAGGGCCCGGGGAACAAAACCAGGGCCCCGGGAACAAAACCAGGGCCCCGGGAACAAAACCAGAGCCCCGGGAACAAAACCAGAGCCCCGGGAACAAAACAAGAGCCCCGGGAACAAAACAAGAGCCCCGGGAAAAAAACCGCGGCCCGCGGGAAAAAAACCAGGGCCCCGGGAAAAAAACCAGGGCCCCGGGAACAAAACCAGAGCCCCGGGAAAAAAACCAGAGCCCCGGGAACAAAAACAGAGCCCCGGGAACAAAACCAGGGCCCGGGGGACAAAACCAGGGCCCGGGGGACAAAACCAGGGCCCCGGGAACAAAACCAGGGCCCGGGGGACAAAACCAGGGCCCCGGGAACAAAACCAGGGCCTGGGGGACAAAACCAGGGCCCGGGGGACAAAACCAGGGCCCCGGGAACAAAACCAGGGCCCCGGGAACAAAACCAGGGCCCCGGGAATAAAACCAGGGCCCGGGGAAGAAAACCAGGGCCCCGGGAACAAAACCAGGGCCTGGGGGACAAAACCAGGGCCCCGGGAACAAAACCAGGGCCCCGGGAACAAAACCAGGGCCCCGGGAACAAAACCAGGGCCCGGGGGACAAAACCAGGGCGCGGGGGACAAAACCAGGGCCCCGGGAACAAAACCAGGGCCCCGGGAACAAAACCAGGGCCCCGGGAACAAAACCAGGGCCCGGGGAGAAAACCAGAGCCCCGGAGAGAAAACCAGAGCCCTGGGGAGAAAACCAGAGCCCTGGGAACAAAACCAGGGCCACGGGAACAAAACCAGGGCCCCGGGAACAAAACCAGGGCTTCGGGGGACAAAACCAGGGCCCCGGGAACAAAACAACGGCCTCGGGAACAAAACCACGGCCCGGGGGACAAAACCAGGGCCCCGGGAACAAAACCAGGGCCCGGGGAACAAAACCAGGGCCCGAGGAACAAAACCAGGGCCCGGGGAACAAAACCAGAGCCCCGGAAACAAAACCAGGGCCCCGGGAACAAAACCAGGGCCCGGGGAACAAAACCAGAGGCCCGGAGAACAAAACTAGGGCCCCGGGAACAAAACCAGAGCCCCGGGGACAAAACCAGGGCACGGGGGACAAAACCAGAGCCCCGGGAACAAAACCAGGGCCCAGCGGACAAAACCAGGGCCCGGGGGACAAAACCAGAGCCCCGGGAACAAAACCAGAGCCCCGAGAACAAAACCAGGGCCCCGGGAACAAAACCAGGGCCCCGGGAACAAAACCAGGGCCCCGGGAACAAAACCAGAGCCCCGGGAACAAAACCAGAGCACGGGAAACAAAACCAGAGCCCGGGGGACAAAACCAGAACCCCGGGGAGAAAACCAGAGCCCCGGGAACAAAACCAGAGCCCCGGGAACAAAACCAGAGCCCCGGGAACAAAACCAGAGCCCCGGGAACACAATCAGGGCCCCTGGAACACAACCAGGGCCCCGGGAACAAAACCAGGGCCCCGGGAACAAAACCAGGGCCCCAGAAACATAACCAGGGCCCCGGGAACAAAACCAGGGCCCCGGGAACAAAACCAGGGCCCCGGGAACACAATCAGGGCCCCTGGAACACAACCAGGGCCCCGGGAACAAAACCAGGGCCCCAGAAACAAAACCAGAGGCCCGGGAACAAAACCAGAGCCCCGGGAACAAAACCAGAGTCCGGGGGAGAAAACCAGAACCCCGGGGAGAAAACCAGAGCCCCGGAAACAAAACCAGGGCCCGGGGGACAAAACCAGGGCCCCGGGAACAAAACCAGGGCCCCGGGAACAAAACCAGGGCCCCGGGAACAAAACCAGGGCCCCGGGAACAAAACCAGGGCCCGGGGAAGAAAACCAGGGCCCCGGGAACAAAACCAGGGCCCCGGGAACAAAACCAGGGCCCCGGGAACAAAACCAGGGCCCCGGGAACAAAACCAGGGCCCCGGGAACAAAACAAGAGCCCCGGGAACAAAACAAGAGCCCCGGGAAAAAAACCGCGGCCCGCGGGAAAAAAACCAGGGCCCCGGGAAAAAAACCAGGGCCCCGGGAACAAAACCAGAGCCCCGGGAAAAAAACCAGAGCCCTGGGAAAAAAACCAGAGCCCCGGGAACAAAACCAGGGCCCCGGGAACAAAACCAGAGCCCCGGGAAAAAAACAAGGGCCCCGGGAACAAAACCAGGGCCCGGGGGACAAAACCAGGGCGCGGGGGACAAAACCAGGGCCCCGGGAACAAAACCAGTGCCCGGGGGACAAAACCAGGGCCCGGGGGACAAAACCAGGGCCCCGGGAAAAAAACCAGGGCCCGGGGGACAAAACCAGGGCCCGGGGGACAAAAACAGGGCCGCGGGAAAAAAACCAGGACCCGGGGAGAAAACCAGAGCCCCGGAGAGAAAACCAGAGCCCCGGGAACAAAACCAGGGCCCCGGGAACAAAACCAGGGCCCCAGGAACAAAACCAGGGCCCCGGGGGACAAAACCAGGGCCCCGGGGGACAAAACCAGGGCCCCGGGAACAAAACAAGGACCCCGGGAACATAACCAGGGCCCGGGGGACAAAACCAGGGCGCGGGGGACAAAACCAGGGCCCCGGGAACAAAACCAGGGCCCGGGGAACAAAACCAGAGCCCCAGGAACAAAACCAGGGCCCCGGGAACAAAACCAGGGCCCCGGGAACAAAACCAGGGCCCCGGGAACATAACCAGAGCCCCGGCAACAAAACCAGGGCCCGGGAAACAAAACCAGAGCGCGGGAAACAAAACCAGAGCCCGGGGGACAAAACCAGGGCCCGGGGAACAAAACCAGAACCCCGGGGAGAAAACCAGAGCCCCGGGAACAAAACCAGAGCCCCGGGGAGAAAACCAGAGCCCCGGGAACAAAACCAGAGCCCCGGGAACACAACCAGAGCCCCGGGAACAAAACCAGAGCCCGGGGGAGAAAACCAGAACCCCGGGGAGAAAACCAGAGCCCCGGGAACAAAACCAGGGCCCCGGGAACAAAACCAGGGCCCCGGGAATAAAACCAGGGCCCGGGAAAGAAAACCAGGGCCCCGGGAACAAAACCAGAGCCCCGGGAACACAACCAGGGCCCCTGGAACACAACCAGGGCCCCGGGAACAGAACCAGGGCCCCGGGAACAAAACCAGAGCCCCGGGAACAAAACCAGAGCCCCGGGAACAAAACCAGAGCCCCGGGAACAAAACCAGGGACCCAGAAACAAAACCAGGGCCCCGGGAACAAAACGAGAGCCCCGGGAACAAAACCAGAGCCCCGGGAACAAAACCAGGGCCCCGGGAACACAACCAAGGCCCCGGGAAGAAAACCAGGGCCCCGGGAAGAAAACCAGGGCCCCGGGAACAAAACCAGGGCCCCGGGAACAAAACCAGAGCCCCGGGAACAAAACCAGAGCCCCGGGAACAAAACCAGGGCCCCAGGAACAAAACCAGGGACCCAAAAACAAAACCAGGGCCCCGGGAACAAAACCAGAGCCCGGGGGAGAAAAACAGAACCCCGGGGAGAAAACCAGAGCCCCGGGAACAAAACCAGGGCCCCGGGAACAAAACCAGCACCCCGGGAATAAAACCAGGGCCCAGGGAAGAAAACCAGGGCCCCGGGAACAAAACCAGGGCCCCGGGAACACAACCAGGGCCCCGGGAAACAAAACCACGACCCGGGGAACAAAACCAGGGCCCTGGGAACAAAACCAGGGCCCCGGAAACAAAACCAGGGCCCTAGAAACAAAACCAGAGCCCCGGGAAAAAAACCAGGGCCCCGGGAACAAAACCAGGGCCCCGGGAAAAAAACAACAGCCCCAGGAAAAAAACGCGGCCCGCGGGAAAAAAACCAGGGCCGCGGGAAAAAAACCAGGGCCCCTGGAAAAAAATCAGGGCCCCGGGAACAAAACCAGGGCCCCGGGAACAAAACCAGAGCCCCGGGAACAAAACCAGGGCCCGGGGGACAAAACCAGGGCCCGGGGAAGAAAACCAGGGCCCGGGGAAGAAAACCAGGGCCCGGGGAAGAAAACAAGGGCCCGGGGGACAAAACCAGGGCCCCGGGAACAAAACCAGGGCCCCAGGGAGAAAACCAGAGCCCCGGGGAGAAAACCAGAGCCCCGGGGAGAAAACCAGAGCCCCGGGGAGAAAACCAGAGCCCCGGGGAGAAAACCAGAGCCCCGGGGAGAAAACCAGAGCCCCGGGGAGAAAACCAGAGCCCTGGTAACAAAACCAGGGCCCCGGGAACAAAACCAGGGCCCCGGGAACAAAACCAGGGCCCCGGGAACAAAACCAGAGCCCCGGGAAAAAAACCAGGGCCCCGGGAAAAAAACCAGGGCCCCGGGAACAAAACCAGGGCTTCGGGGGACAAAACCAGGGCCCCGGGAACAAAACAACGGCCTCGGGAACAAAACCACGGCCCGGGGGACAAAACCAGGGCCCCGGGAACAAAACCAGGGCCCGGGGAACAAAACCAGGGCCCGAGGAACAAAACCAGGGCCCGGGGAACAAAACCAGAGCCCCGGAAACAAAACCAGGGCCCCGGGAACAAAACCAGGGCCCGGGGAACAAAACCAGAGGCCCGGAGAACAAAACTAGGGCCCCGGGAACAAAACCAGAGCCCCGGGGACAAAACCAGGGCACGGGGGACAAAACCAGAGCCCCGGGAACAAAACCAGGGCCCAGCGGACAAAACCAGGGCCCGGGGGACAAAACCAGAGCCCCGGGAACAAAACCAGAGCCCCGAGAACAAAACCAGGGCCCCGGGAACAAAACCAGGGCCCCGGGAACAAAACCAGGGCCCCGGGAACAAAACCAGAGCCCCGGGAACAAAACCAGAGCACGGGAAACAAAACCAGAGCCCGGGGGACAAAACCAGAACCCCGGGGAGAAAACCAGAGCCCCGGGAACAAAACCAGAGCCCCGGGAACAAAACCAGAGCCCCGGGAACAAAACCAGAGCCCCGGGAACACAATCAGGGCCCCTGGAACACAACCAGGGCCCCGGGAACAAAACCAGGGCCCCGGGAACAAAACCAGGGCCCCAGAAACATAACCAGGGCCCCGGGAACAAAACCAGGGCCCCGGGAACAAAACCAGGGCCCCGGGAACACAATCAGGGCCCCTGGAACACAACCAGGGCCCCGGGAACAAAACCAGGGCCCCAGAAACAAAACCAGAGGCCCGGGAACAAAACCAGAGCCCCGGGAACAAAACCAGAGTCCGGGGGAGAAAACCAGAACCCCGGGGAGAAAACCAGAGCCCCGGAAACAAAACCAGGGCCCGGGGGACAAAACCAGGGCCCCGGGAACAAAACCAGGGCCCCGGGAACAAAACCAGGGCCCCGGGAACAAAACCAGGGCCCGGGGAAGAAAACCAGGGCCCCGGGAACAAAACCAGGGCCCCGGGAACAAAACCAGGGCCCCGGGAACAAAACCAGGGCCCCGGGAACAAAACCAGGGCCCCGGGAACAAAACAAGAGCCCCGGGAACAAAACAAGAGCCCCGGGAAAAAAACCGCGGCCCGCGGGAAAAAAACCAGGGCCCCGGGAAAAAAACCAGGGCCCCGGGAACAAAACCAGAGCCCCGGGAAAAAAACCAGAGCCCTGGGAAAAAAACCAGAGCCCCGGGAACAAAACCAGGGCCCCGGGAACAAAACCAGAGCCCCGGGAAAAAAACAAGGGCCCCGGGAACAAAACCAGGGCCCGGGGGACAAAACCAGGGCGCGGGGGACAAAACCAGGGCCCCGGGAACAAAACCAGTGCCCGGGGGACAAAACCAGGGCCCGGGGGACAAAACCAGGGCCCCGGGAAAAAAACCAGGGCCCGGGGGACAAAACCAGGGCCCGGGGGACAAAAACAGGGCCGCGGGAAAAAAACCAGGACCCGGGGAGAAAACCAGAGCCCCGGAGAGAAAACCAGAGCCCCGGGAACAAAACCAGGGCCCCGGGAACAAAACCAGGGCCCCAGGAACAAAACCAGGGCCCCGGGGGACAAAACCAGGGCCCCGGGGGACAAAACCAGGGCCCCGGGAACAAAACAAGGACCCCGGGAACATAACCAGGGCCCGGGGGACAAAACCAGGGCGCGGGGGACAAAACCAGGGCCCCGGGAACAAAACCAGGGCCCGGGGAACAAAACCAGAGCCCCAGGAACAAAACCAGGGCCCCGGGAACAAAACCAGGGCCCCGGGAACAAAACCAGGGCCCCGGGAACATAACCAGAGCCCCGGCAACAAAACCAGGGCCCGGGAAACAAAACCAGAGCGCGGGAAACAAAACCAGAGCCCGGGGGACAAAACCAGGGCCCGGGGAACAAAACCAGAACCCCGGGGAGAAAACCAGAGCCCCGGGAACAAAACCAGAGCCCCGGGGAGAAAACCAGAGCCCCGGGAACAAAACCAGAGCCCCGGGAACACAACCAGAGCCCCGGGAACAAAACCAGAGCCCGGGGGAGAAAACCAGAACCCCGGGGAGAAAACCAGAGCCCCGGGAACAAAACCAGGGCCCCGGGAACAAAACCAGGGCCCCGGGAATAAAACCAGGGCCCGGGAAAGAAAACCAGGGCCCCGGGAACAAAACCAGAGCCCCGGGAACACAACCAGGGCCCCTGGAACACAACCAGGGCCCCGGGAACAGAACCAGGGCCCCGGGAACAAAACCAGAGCCCCGGGAACAAAACCAGAGCCCCGGGAACAAAACCAGAGCCCCGGGAACAAAACCAGGGACCCAGAAACAAAACCAGGGCCCCGGGAACAAAACGAGAGCCCCGGGAACAAAACCAGAGCCCCGGGAACAAAACCAGGGCCCCGGGAACACAACCAAGGCCCCGGGAAGAAAACCAGGGCCCCGGGAAGAAAACCAGGGCCCCGGGAACAAAACCAGGGCCCCGGGAACAAAACCAGAGCCCCGGGAACAAAACCAGAGCCCCGGGAACAAAACCAGGGCCCCAGGAACAAAACCAGGGACCCAAAAACAAAACCAGGGCCCCGGGAACAAAACCAGAGCCCGGGGGAGAAAAACAGAACCCCGGGGAGAAAACCAGAGCCCCGGGAACAAAACCAGGGCCCCGGGAACAAAACCAGCACCCCGGGAATAAAACCAGGGCCCAGGGAAGAAAACCAGGGCCCCGGGAACAAAACCAGGGCCCCGGGAACACAACCAGGGCCCCGGGAAACAAAACCACGACCCGGGGAACAAAACCAGGGCCCTGGGAACAAAACCAGGGCCCCGGAAACAAAACCAGGGCCCTGGAAACAAAACCAGAGCCCCGGGAAAAAAACCAGGGCCCCGGGAACAAAACCAGGGCCCCGGGAAAAAAACAACAGCCCCAGGAAAAAAACGCGGCCCGCGGGAAAAAAACCAGGGCCGCGGGAAAAAAACCAGGGCCCCTGGAAAAAAATCAGGGCCCCGGGAACAAAACCAGGGCCCCGGGAACAAAACCAGAGCCCCGGGAACAAAACCAGGGCCCGGGGGACAAAACCAGGGCCCGGGGAAGAAAACCAGGGCCCGGGGAAGAAAACCAGGGCCCGGGGAAGAAAACAAGGGCCCGGGGGACAAAACCAGGGCCCCGGGAACAAAACCAGGGCCCCAGGGAGAAAACCAGAGCCCCGGGGAGAAAACCAGAGCCCCGGGGAGAAAACCAGAGCCCCGGGGAGAAAACCAGAGCCCCGGGGAGAAAACCAGAGCCCCGGGGAGAAAACCAGAGCCCCGAGGAGAAAACCAGAGCCCTGGTAACAAAACCAGGGCCCCGGGAACAAAACCAGGGCCCCGGGAACAAAACCAGGGCCCCGGGAACAAAACCAGAGCCCCGGGAAAAAAACCAGGGCCCCGGGAAAAAAACCAGGGCCCCGGGAACAAAACCAGGGCCCCGGGAACAAAACCAGGGCCCCGGGAACAAAACCAGCGCCCCGGGAACAAAACCAGCGCCCCGGGAACAAAACCAGAGCCCCGGCAACAAAACCAGAGCCCCGGCAACAAAACCAGAGCCCCGGGAAAAAAACCAGAGCCCCGGGAAAAAAACCAGGGCCCCGGGAAAAAAACCAGGGCCCCGGGAACAAAACCAGAGCCCCGGGAACAAAACCAGAGCGCGGGAAACAAAACCAGAGCCCGGGGGACAAAACCAAAACCCCGGGGAGAAAACCAGAGCCCCGGGGAGAAAACCAGAGCCCCGGGGAGAAAACCAGAACCCCGGGGAGAAAACCAGAGCCCCGGGGAGAAAACCAGAGCCCCGGGAACACAACCAGGGCCCCGGGAAAAAAACCAGGGCCCCGGGAACAAAACCAGAGCCCCGGAAACAAAACCAGGGCCCCGGGAACAAAACCAGGGCCCCGGGAACAAAACCAGGGCCCCGGGAACAAAACCAGAGCCCCGGGAACAAAACCAGGGCCCCGGGAAAAATACCAGGGCCCGGGGTAAAAAAACAGGGCCCGGGGTAAAAAAACAGGGCCCGGGGGAACAAAACCAGGGCCCGGGGGACAAAACCAGAGCCCGGGGGACAAAACCAGGGCCCTGGAAACAAAACCAGAGCCCCGGGAACAAAACCAGAGCCCGGGGAACAAAACCAGAGCCCCGGGAACAAAACCAGGACCCCGGGAACAAAACCAGGGCGCGGGGGACAAAACCAGGGCGCGGGGGACAAAACCAGGGCGCGGGGGACAAAACCAGGGCCCGGGGAACAAAACCAGAGCCCGGGGAACAAAACCAGAGCCCCTGGAACAAAACCAGGGCCCCTGGAACAAAACCAGGGCCCCGGGAACAAAACCAGGGCCCGGGGAGCAAAACCAGGGCCTCGGGAACAAAACCAGGGCCCCGGGAACAAAACCAGGGCCCGGGGAGCAAAACCAGGGCCCCGGGAACAAAACCAGGGCCCGGGGGACAAAACCAGAGCCCGGGGGACAAAACCAGAGCCCGGGGGACAAAACCAGGGCCCTGGTAACAAAACCAGAGCCCCGGGAACAAAACCAGAGCCCGGGGAACAAAACCAGAGCCCCGGGAACAAAACCAGGACCCCGGGAACAAAACCAGGGCGCGGGGGACAAAACTAGGGCGCGGGGGACAAAACCAGGGCGCGGGGGACAAAACCAGGGCCCGGGGAACAAAACCAGAGCCCGGGGAACAAAACCAGAGCCCCTGGAACAAAACCAGGGCCCCTGGAACAAAACCAGGGCCCCGGGAACAAAACCATGGCCGGGGGGACAAAACCAGGGCCCGGGGGACAAAACCAGGGCCCGGGGGACAAAACCAGGGCCCCGGGAACAAAACCAGAGCCCCGGGGACAAAACCAGAGCCCCGGGGACAAAACCAGAACCACGGGAACAAAACCAGGGCCCGGGGGACAAAACCAGGGCCCGGGGGACAAAACCAGGGCCCCGGGAACAAAACCAGAGCCCCGGGAACAAAACCAGAGCACGGGAAACAAAACCAGAGCCCGGGGGACAAAACCAGGGCCCCGGGGAGAAAACCAGAGGCCCGGGAACAAAACCAGAGCCCCGGGAACAAAACCAGAGCCCCGGGAACAAAACCAGAGCCCGGGGTAAAAAAACAGGGCCCGGGGTAAAAAAACAGGGCCCGGGGGAACAAAACAAGGGCCTCGGGAACAAAACCAGGGCCCCGGGAACAAAACCAGGGCCCGGGGAGCAAAACCAGGGCCCGGGGAACAAAACCAGGGCCCGGGGGACAAAACCAGGGCCCTGGAAACAAAACCAGAGCCCCGGGAACAAAACCAGAGCCCGGGGAACAAAACCAGAGCCCCAGGAACAAAACCAGGACCCCAGGAACAAAACCAGGGCGCGGGGGACAAAACCAGGGCGCGGGGGACAAAACCAGGGCGCGGGGGACAAAACCAGGGCCCGGGGAACAAAACCAGGGCCCCTGGAACAAAACCAGGGCCCCTGGAACAAAACCAGGGCCCCGGGAACAAAACCATGGCCGGGGGGACAAAACCAGGGCCCGGGGGACAAAACCAGGGCCCGGGGGACAAAACCAGGGCCCGGGGGACAAAACCAGGGCCCGGGGGACAAAACCAGAACCCCGGGAACAAAACCAGGGCCCGGGGGACAAAACCAGGGCGCGGGGGACAAAACCAGGGCCCGGGGGAACAAAACCAGAGCCCCGGGAACAAAACCAGAGCACGGGAAACAAAACCAGAGCCCGGGGGACAAAACCAGGGCCCCGGGGAGAAAACCAGAGCCCCGGGAACAAAACCAGAGCCCCGGGAACAAAACCAGAGCCCCGGGAACAAAACCAGAGCCCCGGGAACAAAACCAGAGCCCCGGGAACACAATCAGGGCCCCTGGAACACAACCACAGCCCCGGGAACAAAACCAGGGCCCCGGGAACAAAACCAGGGCCCCAGAAACAAAACCAGGGCCCCGGGAACAAAACCAGGGCCCTGGGAACAAAACCAGGGCCCCGGGAAAAAAACCAGGGCCCCGGGAAAAAAACCAGGGCCCCGGGAACAAAACCAGAGCCCCGGAAACAAAACCAGGGCCCCGGGAACAAAACCAGGGCCCCGGGAACAAAACCAGGGCCCCGGGAATAAAACCAGAGCCCCGGGAACAAAACCAGGGCCCCGGGAACAAAACCAGAGCCCCGGGAACAAAACCAGGGCCCCGGGAACAAAACCAGGGCCCGGGGTAAAAAAACAGGGCCCGGGGTAAAAAAACAGGGCCCGGGGTAAAAAAACAGGGCCCGGGGGAACAAAACAAGGGCCTCGGGAACAAAACCAGGGCCCCGGGAACAAAACCAGGGCCCGGGGAGCAAAACCAGAGCCCCGGGAACAAAACCAGGGCCCGGGGGACAAAACCAGAGCCCGGGGGACAAAACCAGGGCCCTGGAAACAAAACCAGAGCCCCGGGAACAAAACCAGAGCCCGGGGAACAAAACCAGAGCCCCGGGAACAAAACCAGAGCCCCGGGAACAAAACCAGGACCCCGGGAACAAAACCAGGGCGCGGGGGACAAAAACAGGGCGCGGGGGACAAAACCACGGCGCGGGGGACAAAACCAGGGCCCGGGGAACAAAACGAGAGCCCGGGGAACAAAACCAGAGCCCCTGGAACAAAACCAGGGCCCCTGGAACAAAACCAGGGCCCCGGGAACAAAACCATGGCCGGGGGGACAAAACCAGGGCCCGGGGGACAAAACCAGGGCCCGGGGAACAAAACCAGAGCCCCGGGGACAAAACCAGAGCCCCGGGGACAAAACCAGAACCCCGGGAACTAAACCAGGGCCCGGGGGACAAAACCAGGGCCCGGGGGACAAAACCAGGGCCCGGGGAACAAAACCAGAGCCCCGGGAACAAAACCAGAGCACAGGAAACAAAACCAGAGCCCGGGAGACAAAACCAGGGCCCCGGGGAGAAAACCAGAGCCCCGGGAACAAAACCAGAGCCCCGGGAACAAAACCAGAGCCCCGGGAACAAAACCAGGGCTTGGGGTAAAAAAACAGGGCCCGGGATAAAAAAACAGGGCCCGGAGGAACAAAACAAGGACCTCGGGAACAAAACCAGGGCCCCGGGAACAAAACCAGGGCCCGGGGAGCAAAACCAGGGCCCCGGGAACAAAACCAGGGCCCTGGAAACAAAACCAGAGCCCGGGGGACAAAACCAGAGCCCGGGGAACAAAACCAGAGCCCCGGGAACAAAACCAGGGCGCGGGGGACAAAACCAGGGCGCGGGGGACAAAACCAGGGCGCGGGGGACAAAACCAGGGCCCGGGGAACAAAACCAGGGCCCGGGGAACAAAACCAGAGCCCCTGGAAAAAAACCAGGGCCCCTGGAACAAAACCAGGGCCCCGGGAACAAAACCATGGCCGGGGGGACAAAACCAGGGCCCGGGGGACAAAACCAGGGCCCGGGGGACAAAACCAGGGCCCCGGGAACAAAACCAAAGCCCGGGGAAAAAAAACAGAGCCCCGGGAACAAAACCAGAGCACGGGAAACAAAACCAGAGCCCGGGGGACAAAACCAGGGCCCCGGGGAGAAAACCAGAGCCCCGGGAACAAAACCAGAGCCCCGGGAACAAAACCAGAGCCCCGGGAACAAAACCAGGGCTTGGGGTAAAAAAACAGGGCCCGGGGTAAAAAAACAGGGCCCGGGGGAACAAAACAAGGGCCTCGGGAACAAAACCAGGGCCCCGGGAACAAAACCAGGGCCCGGGGAGCAAAACCAGGGCCCCGGGAACAAAACCAGGGCCCGGGGGACAAAACCAGAGCCCGGGGGACAAAACCAGGGCCCTGGAAACAAAACCAGAGCCCCGGGAACAAAACCAGAGCCCGGGGAACAAAACCAGAGCCCCGGGAACAAAACCAGGGCGCGGGGGACAAAACCAGGGCGCGGGGGACAAAACCAGAGCCCCGGGAACAAAACCAGGGCCCGGGGGACAAAACCAGGGCCCCGGGAACAAAACCAGGGCGCCGGGAACAAAACCAGGGCCCGGGGGACAAAACCAGGGCCCCGGGAAGAAAACCAGGGCCCCGGGAACAAAACCAGGGCCCGGGGAAGAAAACCAGGGCCCCGGGAACAAAACCAGGGCCCCGGGAACAAAACCAAGGCCCCGGGAACAAAACCAGGGCCCGGGGGACAAAACCAGGGCCTGGGGGACAAAACCAGGGCGCGGGGGAAAAAACCAGGGCCCGGGGGACAAAACCAGTGCCCCGGGAACACAACCAGGGCCCCGGGAACAAAACCAGGGCCCCGGGAACAAAACCAGGGCCCCGGAAACAAAACCAGAGCCCCGGGAACAAAACCAGGGCCCCGGAAACAAAACCAGAGCCCCGGGAACAAAACCAGAGCCCCGGAAACAAAACCAGAGCCCCGGGAACAAAACCAGAGCCCCGGGAACACAACCAGGGCCCCGGGAACACAACCAAGGCCCCGGGAAGAAAACCAGGGCCCCAAGAACAAAACCAGGGCCCCGGGAACAAAACCAGAGCCCCGGGAACAAAACCAGAGCCCCGGGAACAAAACCAGAGCCCCGGGAACAAAACCAGGGACCCAGAAACAAAACCAGGACCCCGGGAACAAAACCAGAGCCCGGGGGAGAAAAACAGAACCCCGGAGAGAAAACCAGAGCCCCGGGAACAAAACCAGGGCCCCGGGAACAAAACCAGCACCCCGGGAATAAAACCAGGGCCCGGGGAAGAAAACCAGGGCCCCGGGAACAAAACCAGGGCCTGGGGGACAAAACCAGGACCCCGGGAACAAAACCAGGGCCCCGGGGACAAAACCAGGGCCCGGGGGACAAAACCAGGGCGCGGGGGACAAAACCAGGGCGCGGGGGACAAAACCAGGGCCCCGGGAACACAACCAGGGCCCCGGGAACACAACCAGGGCCCCGGGAAACAAAACCACGACCCGGGGAACAAAACCAGGGCCCCGGGAACAAAACCAGGGCCCCGGGAACAAAACCAGGGCCCCGGGAAAAAAACAAGAGCCCCAGGAAAAAAACGCGGCCCGCGGGAAAAAAACGCGGCCCGCGGGAAAAAAACCAGGGCCCCTGGAAAAAAATCAGGGCCCCGGGAACAAAACCAGAGCCCCGGGAACAAAACCAGGGCCCGGGGGACAAAACCAGGGCCCGGGGAAGAAAACCAGGGCCCGGGGGACAAAACAAGGGCCCGGGGGACAAAACCAGGGCCCCGGGGACAAAACCAGGGCCCTGGGAAAAAAACCAGGGCCCCGGCAACAAAACCAGAGCCCCGGGAACAAAACCAGAGCCCCGGGAACAAAACCAGGGCCCGGGGGACAAAACAAGGGCCCGGGGAAGAAAACCAGGGCCCCGGGAACGAAACCAGGGCCCCGGGAACAAAACCAGGGCCCCGGGAACAAAACCAGGGCCCGGGGGACAAAACCAGGGCCCGGGGGACAAAACCAGGGCCCCGGGGACAAAACCACGGCGCGGGGGACAAAACCAGGGCCCTGGGAACAAAACCAGGGCCCGGGAAACAAAACCAGAGCGCGGGAAACAAAACCACAGCCCGGGGGACAAACCCAGGGCCCGGGGGACAAAACCAGAACCCCGTGGAGAAAACCAGAGCCCCGGGAACAAAACCAGAGCCCCGGGGAGAAAACCAGGGCCCCTGGAACACAACCGGGGCCCCGGGAACAAAACCAGGGCCCCAGGAACAAAACCACGACCCGCGGAACAAAACCAGGGCCCCGGGAACAAAACCAGGGCCCCGGGAAAAAAACCAGAGCCCCGGGAACAAAACCAGAGCCCCGGGAACAAAACCAGGGCCCGGGGGAGAAAACCAGAACTCCGGGGAGAAAACCAGAGCCCCGGGAACAAAACCAGAGCCCCGGGAACAAAACCAGGGCCCCGGGAACAAAACCAGGGCCCGGGGGACAAAACCAGGGCTCGGGGGACAAAACCAGGGCCCGGGGGACAAAACCAGGGCCCCGGGGACAAAACCAGGGCCCCGGGGACAAAACCAGGGCGCGGGGGACAAAACCAGGGCTCGGGGGACAAAACCAGGGCCGCGGGAAAAAAACCAGGACCCGGGGAGAAAACCAGAGCCCCGGAGAGAAAACCAGAGCCCCGGGAACAAAACCAGGGCCCCGGGAACAAAACCAGGGCCCCGGGAACAAAACCCCTAACCCCTGACCCTGACCCCTGACCCTAACCCCTGACCCTGACCCTGACCCCTGACCCCTGACCCTAACCCCTGACCCCTGACCCCTGACCCTGACCCCTGACCCCTGACCCTGACCCTAACCCCTGACCCTGACCCCTGACCCTGACCCCTGACCCCAACCCCTGACCCTGACCCCTGACCCTGACCCCTGACCCCTGACCCCTGACCCTGACCCCTGACCCTAACCCGTGACCCCTGACCCTGACCCTAACCCCTGACCCTGACCCCTGACCCCTGACCCTGACCCTGACCCCTGACCCTGACCCCTGACCCTGACCCCGACCCCTGACCCCTGACCCGTGACACTGACCCCTGACACTGACCCTGACCCCTGACCCTGACCCCTGACCCTGACCCCGACCCCTGACCCCTGACCCCGACCCCTGACCCCTGACCCTGACCCTAACCCCTGACCCTGACCCCTGACCCTGACCCCTGACCCCAACCCCTGACCCCTGACCCTGACCCCTGACCCTGACCCCTGACCCCTGACCCTGACCCCTGACCCTAACCCGTGACCCCTGACCCTGACCCTAACCCCTGACCCTGACCCCTGACCCCTGACCCTGACCCTGACCCCTGACCCTGACCCCTGACCCTGACCCCGACCCCTGACCCCTGACCCGTGACACTGACCCCTGACACTGACCCTGACCCCTGACCCTGACCCCGACCCCTGACCCCTGACCCCGACCCCTGACCCCTGACCCTGACCCCTGACCCTCACCCCTGTCCCTGACCCCTGACCCTGACCCTAACCCCTGACCCTGACCCCTGACCCCTGACCCTGACCCCTGACCCTGACCCCTGACCCTGACCCCTGACCCCTGACCCCAACCCTAACCCCAACCCCAACCCTAACCCCAACCCCAACCCTAACCCCAGCCCTAACCCCTAACCCTAACCCCAACCCCTAACCCTAAACCTAACCCCAAACCCTAACCCTAACCCCAAACCCTAACCCTAACGGCCCTAACCGTTCCTCTAACCCCAACCCTAAACCCCTAACACTAACCCCAACCCCAACCCCAACCCCCTAACCCTAACCCCCTAAGCTCTAAACCTAACCCCACCGTTAACCCTAACGGTCCTAACCCTAACGGCCCTAACCCTAAGCCCATCCCTCTAGCCCTAAACCTCTAACCCCAACCCCTAATGCCCTAATTCTATCAGCCCTAACCCCTAACTGTGACCCTAACTCCTAACCCCAATGACCCTAACCCCGATCCTGACCCCTAACCTTAATCCCCTGAACCTCAACTATGATCCTGATCCCAACCCCCTAAGTCACAAGCTGCAAGTCATTATCCTAAGGTTAACTATGGTGCCTAACTGTAACCACAACCTCTAACCTCTTACCCTAAGTGCTGTAACTCTAACTTGTAATTCCTAATCTTAACCTCACCCCTTGCTGTAACCCTGTTTTACCTTTTGTCTTCTCCGTGTTTAGTATTTACTTCCGGTGTACTAAGTGCGACTTCCAGCCTCAGCTTGTGTCCGTCTGCTTTATTTTGATCGTTCCGGGTTGTTTTTCGGTCATAAAAGTGCATTTCCGGTGGCTTTACGGCGACTTCCGGTGCTGCTGGAGGACTTCCGGTGCTGCTGGAGGACTTCCGGTGCTGCTGGAGGACTTCCGGTGCTGCTGGAGGACTTCCGGACTACAGAGACTAACTTCCGGTGTGGCACTCTATGGTCCGGAAGTCCATCTCTATGGTCCGGAAGTCCATCTCTATGGTCCGGAAGTCCATCTCTATGGTCCGGAAGACCTCTAAGTGTACTGTCTAGACTGGGCGTTGCTCTCTATGGTCTGGAGGTTTAGCTCTGTGGTCTGAAAGTCCTCCAGCTGTACTCTATGGTCTGGAGACTGCTTTTACGGTGAGGAAATCATGCAGCAGACCTCTATGGTATGGAGATGAGTCTATGTTGTGTCGAAGTCATCTGGCTGTGTGGAAGAGACATGGTTCGAATGGTTTTAAGTGGTGCATTTATTTTTTAACCCTTGGTGTGCTAAAAAAAAAAATTTGCTAATTTGCATATTTTGTGAATTTATTCGGATAATGAGCAGTTAATTAGCATTCCAAGTGGGAGGGATGAATGGTTGCAAGAACAGTAGATGATGATTATTGTAATCATTAATTACTCCCACTATAAGTACTAGTAATTTGTATATTTTAATAAAATGAAAAATATTAACTCTGGTGCAGCAGTAGAAAATGGCACAGTGAGTGGCAGCAATTTTTTAAATTTTTTTTTAAAATTTTTTGTAATTATGGCTGCCGAAGAGAATGCCATTTTCTACTGCTGCTATTTAAAATTTTAAAAAGCAAACACCCAAAAACAAACCCAAAACAGGCCCAACACCAAGACAAACACAAAAACCCAGAAGACGCAACAAACCAAAACCAAGACAAACACAAAAACACTGAAAATATAACCTAACAAAGATGCACACAAAACCCCAGACAACACAGCACCCCCAAGATAAACACAGGAAAGGCCTCTAACCGACACAGCAAACCCACAAACAGAGACAACACATTGATGACAAAACACACGTACACACAAAAAAAAACCCAAAGACCAACATGGACAAAAAAGACATGGGAAACGAAACAGATAAAGAGACCTTTATTAAAACTTTGTTACAATCATATTTTTATTATGCCTTAGACCACTAATAAAGACTGGATTAACTACCACAATTAGCTCTAACTGCAATTAGGATAATTAAACACAGCCGTATTAGCATTCCATCTTTACTGCACAGTTTGATGTGTTTCTTAGAATACTACTTAGACGCAATTTACGCCTGCTAGTGTCTCGTTAACATCGGTATTACAATCTGCATCATTTATGCCCAAGTAGTAATCTACATTTCTTTAAAACTATTCAAAGCTACTACAACCTTTACACAACTACAAATACTTGAAATATACTTAGGAGCCAGTAACACACAGGCATTCTTTTAACCGGTCCGTAGCTAAATTTATCTATAGATATTGACAACTCTCCCTCTGTTGACTAATTCTCATTTAAATCGTCATTTGCAAAAGTTATTAGCACAACAGTCCCTCAGAAAGAGCTGTGAACACTTGTAACAATTCCCCCCCCCAACAGCTATCTTTACCCACAGACATTAACAACGCCCACTTGGCTAGGTACTTTCATTTGTTTTTTCAGTTCTTACTGTGATTCCAATCAAGAAAAATTTCTGCCTGTAATTTTTCTAAAAGTAAGTTTTACGTGTAATTTGGTCCGTTGCTGACTCCCAGTAAAATTTTCAATATCATTTTTTACATTTCAAATGTACAATGTACTTTCATTTCCGAGATAAAAATTACTCTCTAGTTGACCAAATACTTGCAACAATTACATTTACTCGCTTCTCACTCATTATTTTAGAAAATACATTGCGCCTCTAAAAACCAGCGCCCCGGGAACAAAACCAGCACCCCGGCAACAAAACCAACGCCCCGGCAACAAAACCAACGCCCCGGCAACAAAACCGCAGCCCGCGGGAGAAAACCAGAGCCGGGAAACAAAACCAGAGCCCCGGGGAACAAAACCAGAGCCCCGGGGAATAAAACTAGAGCCCCGGCCTCAAAAGCCGGGCCCGAGGCGCGTTACCCGAGCTCCGAACAGTGGAAGTGGCGCCCCGTGAGCAGCAGAACCGGCACCTAGAACCGGCACC
Source organism: Calonectris borealis (assembly GCF_964195595.1). Lineage (NCBI taxonomy): Eukaryota > Metazoa > Chordata > Aves > Procellariiformes > Procellariidae > Calonectris > Calonectris borealis. Next base: position 132,575 of record NW_027441539.1, read on the forward strand.
TAGAACCCGCACCTAGAAACCCAGGAGCCTGCTGTGGGCACACCGGGACCCCCAGCAGCACCGCAAATAGGCCCAGAAGCACGCCAAGATGCCCAGAAGCATCCTCTGGCCACCCCGACAACCCCAGGAGCACCCCGTGGGCACACAGGGACTCCCAGAGCATCCAGAACCCCCACAAGCACCCCAAGACCCCCACGAGCACCCCGTGGGCATCCAGAGACCCCCCCGCAGCACAACAAGAACCCCCAGAAGCACCCCAAGACCCTCAGGACCATCCTCTGGGCACCCAGACACCCACGGGACCACACCAAGAACCCCCGGCAGCACCCCAAAGGCAGCCGGTACAGACCTCAGAGTTCTGCACCATCTATTTGCATGGACCTTAACAGACCTCATGCTTTCCCACAGGAGACTTCTCTCACCTTCAGCCCTCTATCTTGTGATGCGCAGGCCCGGGCCGTTTACTCGGCGTCTCCCGTCACTTTGGGGTTCCTTTAGACTGGCTTTCGAGGATTCCTTTACAAGGGGAGCACACATAGGCTACACAGACTATAAGCAAGGGGAAAAGCAAGCACTTCAGTCACTACAATCATCCATTACGCTAAGGGGATTTTGCAAAGCCAGTGTCTTACCAACCCGACGACCAGCAGAAAGACGAACCATCCCTACATTCTCGGATCGTCTTGCGCCGCAAACTCAGCCCCAGCAGTCGGTAGGTGCCAGCTTTACGTGGGCGTCCCCACGGAGGCAACGGTGACCTCGCTGTACACCGGCCCACTGTTCTTCGGGAAAATCCCGGTATTTATACATTTGCCAAGGAAACGGGTTTCGACACACGTGGCCAGCGGGTGCCGAAACACGCCTCAATTGGCAACTCTCAACATAGGGAGCCTACGGCGCATGCGCTCGCCGATCGAGCGCGCTGCACGAGCCACAGCCACCCCGTCTATTGGTTCCTAGGCCTTGTTCACGCAACATATTACCATAGTCCAGCATTTACGTATTAACCTATACTCAAGCCAACAGCAAAAGGTAACAAAGCAAGCAAAATTATACCTTGTACTTTATATTTCTTCGTTACGGCACGTCTTCCACGTCCTTCACGTCCTCCCCTAACATTTTCTCAACCTTCCTTCTCCTTCTGTATTCAGCATTTTCACACAATAGACCATGAACCGTCTGTTTTCTATGCTGACTGCCGTTTTCTTAGCTATCTATTTCTCACCCAGCGTCCAGCCACGGACCAAAAGCCCATCTTTTAACCCTTCCGTATGCGTGTGTATCTCCCGTCAGCTGCGGACAGACTAAAACAGAACAGACCTCATCGACACCCAAATCCAACTGCAAAACCCACCTCAGTAAGGCTCGTGAACACACCTCCCTTTCCCAACCAAAAGGTGCCCTGGTCCCAAAAGTTTAGAAACCCCTTCTCTTCTCCTCAACCGTCAGGGAAGGAACCCCGCTCCTTCCTGACAGCTCCTGCCCTGGATTTGCACCCCTGAACCCCCTGTGTCGCCCGCTCCCCAGGAGCTGCTCTTCCCAGCTATGCCCAGGCTTCCGCGAGCACCTCCTATCTTCCACCTTCCCACACACTCTCACCTCTGCTACAGCCCCACAAAATAAGCAAAGTCCTGACGCTTGTCATCTACGAGGGGCTGGCCGCAAGCTGCATCCGTTCTAGGGACAACATGATACTCTGTGGGCGAACGGGAAAGGCCATGAGCCGTTCCATACGCTGAAAGGTACTATGCCTTATATGTCCCTGCTACTTTCTTGAACAATGCTAGAACTCCGTCTACAGATGCATACAAGATGCTCACCTCAACCCCTGCTAAATACTCTCACCATTGCTCCTATCCAGAGACGATGTCAACAGCTTCTGCAATATACAGCGTCTGGTGGAAAAAAAAAACACAACAAGGTTCCATCTTCAATAAAGTCAGGAATTCCAAAACAATACAATGCACCTGGAATAAAATAAAAACCAAAACCATATTATTAACCAAAACCATACATCTTGCCACCTCTGAACACCCAATACAAATTTACTGACCTGGGGGGAAAAAAAAAAAAGCTGCATACAAGTGTGCTTTCTTCTACACATGCAGCTGAACCTTGACTGGTCCGGAAGCCCTTACCTTAAACAGACACCTCTGCTTCTCTAAATATCAAAACAAGACTACGCAAAGAGCTTAGGCAGCTCAAAAGCTGCAGTCAGCTGCAGGAACAGCAGACCACCACCTCCAGAGAAGCCCAGCAGCAGAATGAGCTGCCTGAGGAGAGGCTGTAGCTCATATGCTCCGGGCCCCACCCACCACCCTTCCCACAATCCCCTGGCAAAGGGGAGGAGAGAACGACCAGAAGCACGGGGAACAAAACCAGAGCCCCGGGAACAAACCCAGGGCCCGGGGGACAAAACCAGAGCCCCGGGAACAAAACAAGAACCGGGGAACAAAACAAGAGCCCCGGGAACAAAACCAGAGCCCCGGGAACAAAACCAGGGCCCGGGGGACAAAACCAGAGCCCGGGGGACAAAACCAGGGCCCTGGAAACAAAACCAGAGCCCCGGGAACAAAACCAGAGCCCGGGGAACAAAACCAGAGCCCCGGGAACAAAACCAGGGCGCGGGGGACAAAACCAGGGCGCGGGGGACAAAACCAGAGCCCCGGGAACAAAACCAGGGCCCGGGGGACAAAACCAGGGCCCCGGGAACAAAACCAGGGCGCCGGGAACAAAACCAGGGCCCGGGGGACAAAACCAGGGCCCCGGGAACAAAACCAGGGCCCCGGGAACAAAACCAGGGCCCCGGGAACAAAACCAGGGCCCGGGGGACAAAACCAGGGCCCGGGGGACAAAACCAGGGCCCCAGGAACAAAACCAGGGCCCCGGGAACAAAACCAGGGCCCGGGGAACAAAACCAGGGCGCGGGGGACAAAACCAGGGCCTGGGGGACAAAACCAGGGCGCGGGGGAAAAAACCAGGGCCCGGAGGACAAAACCAGTGCCCCGGGAACACAACCAGGGCCCCGGGAACAAAACCAGGGCCCCGGGAACAAAACCAGGGCCCCGGGAACAAAACCAGAGCCCCGGCAACAAAACCAGGGCCCCGGGAACAAAACCAGAGCCCCGGGAACAAAACCAGAGCCCCGGGAACAAAACCAGAGCCCCGGGAACACAACCAGGGCCCCGGGAACACAACCAAGGCCCCGGGAACAAAACCAGGGCCCCAAGAACAAAACCAGGGCCCCGGGAACAAAACCAGAGCCCCGGGAACAAAACCAGAGCCCCGGGAACAAAACCAGGGACCCAGAAACAAAACCAGGACCCCGGGAACAAAACCAGAGCCCGGGGGAGAAAAACAGAACCCCGGAGAGAAAACCAGAGCCCCGGGAACAAAACCAGGGCCCCGGGAACAAAACCAGCACCCCGGGAATAAAACCAGGGCCCGGGGAAGAAAACCAGGGCCCCGGGAACAAAACCAGGGCCTGGGGGACAAAACCAGGACCCCGGGAACAAAACCAGGGCCCCGGGGACAAAACCAGGGCCCCGGGGACAAAACCAGGGCCCCGGGGACAAAACCAGGGCCCCGGGGACAAAACCAGGGCGCGGGGGACAAAACCAGGGCGCGGGGGACAAAACCAGGGCCCCGGGAACACAACCAGGGCCCCGGGAACACAACCAGGGCCCCGGGAAACAAAACCACGACCCGGGGAACAAAACCAGGGCCCCGGGAACAAAACCAGGGCCCCGGGAACAAAACCAGGGCCCCGGGAAAAAAACAAGAGCCCCAGGAAAAAAACGCGGCCCGCGGGAAAAAAACGCGGCCCGCGGGAAAAAAACCAGGGCCCCTGGAAAAAAATCAGGGCCCCGGGAACAAAACCAGAGCCCCGGGAACAAAACCAGGGCCCGGGGGACAAAACCAGGGCCCGGGGAAGAAAACCAGGGCCCGGGGGACAAAACAAGGGCCCGGGGGACAAAACCAGGGCCCCGGGAACAAAACCAGGGCCCCGGGAAGAAAACCAGAGCCCCGGGGAGAAAACCAGAGCCCCGGGGAGAAAACCAGAGCCCTGGGAACAAAACCAGGGCCCCGGGAACAAAACCAGGGCCCCGGGAAAAAAACCAGGGCCCCGGGAAAAAAACCAGGGCCCCGGGAACAAAACCAGGGCCCCGGGAACAAAACCAGGGCCCCGGGAACAAAACCAGGGCCCCGGGAACAAAACCAGAGCCCCGGGAACAAAACCAGAGCCCCGGGAACAAAACCAGAGCCCCGAGAACAAAACCAGGGCCCCGGGAACAAAACCAGGGCCCCGGGAAAAAAACCAGGGCCCCGGGAAAAAAACCAGGGCCCCGGGAAAAAAACCAGGGCCCCGGGAAAAAAACCAGGGCCCCGGGAACAAAACCAGAGCGCGGGAAACAAAACCAGAGCCCGGGGGACAAAACCAAAACCCCGGGGAGAAAACCAGAGCCCCGGGGAGAAAACCAGAGCCCCGGGGAGAAAACCAGAATCCCGGGGAGAAAACCAGAGCCCCGGGGAGAAAACCAGAGCCCCGGGAACACAACCAGGGCCCCGGGAAAAAAACCAGAGCCCCGGGAAAAAAACCAGGGCCCCGGGAACAAAACCAGGGCCCCGGGAACAAAACCAGGGCCCCGGGAACAAAACCAGGGTCCGGGGAACAAAACCAGAACCCCGGGGAGAAAACCAGAGCCCCGGGAACAAAACCAGAGCCCCGGGAACAAAACCAGAGCCCCGGGAACACAACCAGGGCCCCGGGAACACAACCAAGGCCCCGGGAAGAAAACCAGGGCCCCGGGAACAAAACCAGGGCCCCGGGAACAAAACCAGGGCCCCGGGAACAAAACCAGGGCCCGGGGGACAAAACCAGGGCCCCGGGAACAAAACCAGGGCCCCGGGAACAAAACCAGGGCCCCGGGAACAAAACCAGGGCCCGGGGGACAAAACCAGGGCCCGGGGAAGAAAACCAGGGCCCGGGGGACAAAACAAGAGCCCGGGGGACAAAACCAGGGCCCCGGGAACAAAACCAGGGCCCCAGGGAGAAAAGAAGAGCCCCGGGGAGAAAACCAGAGCCCCGGGGAGAAAACCAGAGCCCCGGGAACAAAACCAGGGCCCCGGGAACAAAACCAGGGCCCCGGGAACAAAACCAGGGCCCCGGGAACAAAACCAGGGCCCCGGGAACAAAACCAGGGCCCCGGGAACAAAACCAGAGCCCCGGGAACAAAACCAGAGCCCCGGGAACAAAACCAGAGCCCCGGGAAAAAAACCAGAGCCCCGGGAAAAAAACCAGGGCCCCGGGAAAAAAACCAGGGCCCCGGGAACAAAACCAGAGCCCCGGGAACAAAACCAGAGCGCGGGAAACAAAACCAGAGCCCGGGGGACAAAACCAAAACCCCGGGGAGAAAACCAGAGCCCCGGGGAGAAAACCAGAGCCCCGGGGAGAAAACCAGAGCCCCGGGAACACAACCAGGGCCCCGGGAACACAACCAGGGCCCCGGGAACACAACCAGGGCCCCGGGAAAAAAACCAGAGCCCCGGGAACAAAACCAGGGCCCCGGGAACAAAACCAGGGCCCCGGGAACAAAACCAGAGCCCCGGGAACAAAACCAGGGCCCCGGGAACAAAACCAGAGCCCCGGGAACAAAACCAGGGCCCGGGGTAAAAAAACAGGGCCCGGGGTAAAAAAACAGGGCCCGGGGGAACAAAACAAGGGCCTCGGGAACAAAACCAGGGCCCCGGGAACAAAACCAGGGCCCGGGGAGCAAAACCAGGGCCCTGGAAACAAAACCAGAGCCCCGGGAACAAAACCAGAGCCCGGGGAACAAAACCAGAGCCCCGGGAACAAAACCGCAGCCCGCGGAAGAGAACCAGAGCCAGCGGGAGAAAACCAGAGCCCCGGGAACAAAACCAGGGCCCCGGGAACAAAACCAGGGCCCGGGGGACAAAACCAGGGCCCGGGGGACAAAACCAGGGCCCCGGGGACAAAACCAGGGCCCCGGGGACAAAACCAGGGCCCTGGGAAAAAAACCAGGGCCCCGGCAACAAAACCAGAGCCCCGGGAACAAAACCAGAGCCCCGGGAACAAAACCAGGGCCCGGGGGACAAAACAAGGGCCCGGGGAAGAAAACCAGGGCCCCGGGAACAAAACCAGGGCCCCGGGAACAAAACCAGGGCCCCGGGAACAAAACCAGGGCCCGGGGGACAAAACCAGGGCCCGGGGGACAAAACCAGGGCCCCGGGGACAAAACCACGGCGCGGGGGACAAAACCAGGGCCCTGGGAACAAAACCAGGGCCCGGGAAACAAAACCAGAGCGCGGGAAACAAAACCACAGCCCGGGGGACAAAACCAGGGCCCGGGGGACAAAACCAGAACCCCGTGGAGAAAACCAGAGCCCCGGGAACAAAACCAGAGCCCCGGGGAGAAAACCAGGGCCCCTGGAACACAACCGGGGCCCCGGGAACAAAACCAGGGCCCCGGGAACAAAACCACGACCCGCGGAACAAAACCAGGGCCCCGGGAACAAAACCAGGGCCCCGGGAAAAAAACCAGAGCCCCGGGAACAAAACGAGAGCCCCGGGAACAAAACCAGGGCCCAGGGGAGAAAACCAGAACTCCGGGGAGAAAACCAGAGCCCCGGGAACAAAACCAGAGCCCCGGGAACAAAACCAGGGCCCCGGGAACAAAACCAGGGCCCGGGGGACAAAACCAGGGCTCGGGGGACAAAACCAGGGCCCGGGGGACAAAACCAGGGCCCCGGGGACAAAACCAGGGCCCCGGGGACAAAACCAGGGCCCGGGGGACAAAAGCAGGGCTCGGGGGACAAAACCAGGGCCCGGGGGACAAAACCAGGGCCCCGGGGAAAAAAAACCAGGGCCCGGGGAACAAAACCAGGGCCCCGGGAAAAAAACCAGGGCCCGGGAAACAAAACCAGGGCCCGGGGAACAAAACCAGGGCCCGGGGAACAAAACCAGAACCCCGGGGAGAAAACCAGAGCCCCGGGAACAAAACCAGAGCCCCGGGAACAAAACCAGAGCCCCGGGAACAAAACCAGAGCCCCGGGGAGAAAACCAGAGCCCCGGGAACAAAAACAGACCCCCGGGAACAAAACCAGAGCCCCGGGAACACAACCAGGGCCCCGGGAACACATCCAGGGCCCCGGGAACAAAACCAAGGCCCCGGGAACAAAACCACGATCCGGGGAACAAAACCAGGGCCCCGGGAACAAAACCAGGGCCCCAGAAACAAAACCAGAGCCCCGGGAACAAAACCAGAGCCCCGGGAACAAAACCAGAGCCCGGGGGAGAAAACCAGAACCCCGGGGAGAAAACCAGAGCACCAGAAACAAAACCAGGGCCCGGGGGACAAAACCAGGGCCCCGGGAACAAAACCAGGGCCCCGGGAACAAAACCAGGGCCCCGGGAACAAAACCAGGGCCCCGGGGGACAAAACCAGGGCCCGGGGGACAAAACCAGGGCCCGGGGGACAAAACCAGTGCCCCGGGAACACAACCAGGGCCCCGGGAACAAAACCACGACCCGGGGAACAAAACCAGGGCCCCGGGAACAAAACCAGGGCCCCGGAAACAAAACCAGAGCCCCGGAAACAAAACCAGAGCCCCGGGAACAAAACCAGAGCCCCGGGAACAAAACAAGAGCCCCGGGAAAAAAACCGCGGCCCGCAGGAAAAAAACCAGGGCCCCGGGAAAAAAACCAGGGCCCCGGGAACAAAACCAGAGCCCCGGGAACAAAACCAGAGCCCCGGGAAAAAAACAAGGGCCCCGGGAACAAAACCAGGGCCCGGGGGACAAAACCAGGGCGCGGGGGACAAAACCAGGGCCCCGGGAACAAAACCAGTGCCCGGGGGACAAAACCAGTGCCCGGGGGACAAAACCAGGGCCCGGGGGACAAAACCAGGGCCCGGGGGACAAAACCAGGGCCCGGGGGACAAAACCAGAGCCCCGGGAAAAAAACCAGGGCCCGGGGGACAAAACCAGGGCCCGGGAGACAAAACCAGGGCCGCGGGAAAAAAACCAGGACCCGGGGAGAAAACCAGAGCCCCGGAGAGAAAACCAGAGCCCCGGGAACAAAACCAGGGCCCCGGGAACAAAACCCCTAACCCCTGACCCTGACCCCTGACCCTAACCCCTGACCCTGACCCTGACCCCTGACCCCTGACCCTGACCCTAACCCCTGACCCTGACCCCTGACCCCAACCCCTGACCCTGACCCCTGACCCCAACCCCTGACCCTGATCCTGACCCCTGACCCTAACCCGTGACCCCTGACCCTAACCCCTGACCCTGACCCCTGACCCCTGACCCTGACCCTGACCCCTGACCCTGACCCCTGACCCTGACCCCGACCCCTGACCCCTGACCCGTGACACTGACCCCTGACACTGACCCTGACCCCTGACCCTGACCCCTGACCCTGACCCCGACCCCTGACCCCTGACCCCGACCCCTGACCCCTGACCCTGACCCCTGACCCTCACCCCTGTCCCTGACCCCTGACCCTGACCCTGACCCCTGACCCTGACCCCTGACCCTAACCCCTGACCCTGACCCCTGACCCCTGACCCTGACCCCTGACCCCTGACCCCTGACCCCAACCCTAACCCCAACCCCAACCCTAACCCCAGCCCTAACCCCTAACCCTAACCCCAACCCCTAACCCTAACCCTAAACCTAATCCCAAACCCTAACCCTAACCCCAAACCCTAACCCTAACGGCCCTAACCGTTCCTCTAACCCCAACCCTAAACCCCTAACACTAACCCCAACCCCAACCCCAACCCCCTAACCCTAACCCCCTAAGCTCTAAACCTAACCCCACCGTTAACCCTAACGGTCCTAACCCTAACGGCCCTAACCCTAAGCCCATCCCTCTAGCCCTAAACCTCTAACCCCAACCCCTAATGCCCTAATTCTATCAGCCCTAACCCCTAACTGTGACCCTAACTCCTAACCCCAATGACCCTAACCCCGATCCTGACCCCTAACCTTAATCCCCTGAACCTCAACTATGATCCTGATCCCAACCCCCTGTCACAAGCTGCAAGTCATTATCCTAAGGTTAACTATGGTGCCTAACTGTAACCACAACCTCTAACCTCTTACCCTAAGTGCTGTAACTCTAACTTGTAATTCCTAATCTTAACCTCACCCCTTGCTGTAACCCTGTTTTACCTTTTGTCTTCTCTGTGTTTAGTATTTACTTCCGGTGTACTAAGTGCGACTTCCAGCCTCAGCTTGTGTCCGTCTGCTTTATTTTGATCGTTCCGGGTTGTTTTTCGGTCATAAAAGTGCATTTCCGGTGGCTTTACGGCGACTTCCGGTGCTGCTGGAGGACTTCCGGTGCTGCTGGAGGACTTCCGGTGCTGCTGGAGGACTTCCGGTGCTGCTGGAGGACTTCCGGACTACAGAGACTAACTTCCGGTGTGGCACTCTATGGTCCGGAAGTCCATCTCTATGGTCCGGAAGTCCATCTCTATGGTCCGGAAGTCCATCTCTATGGTCCGGAAGACCTCTAAGTGTACTGTCTAGACTGGGCGTTGCTCTCTATGGTCTGGAGGTTTAGCTCTGTGGTCTGAAAGTCCTCCAGCTGTACTCTATGGTCTGGAGACTGCTTTTACGGTGAGGAAATCATGCAGCAGACCTCTATGGTATGGAGATGAGTCTATGTTGTGTCGAAGTCATCTGGCTGTGTGGAAGAGACATGGTTCGAATGGTTTTAAGTGGTGCATTTATTTTTTAACCCTTGGTGTGCTAAAAAAAAAAATTTGCTAATTTGCATATTTTGTGAATTTATTCGGATAATGAGCAGTTAATTAGCATTCCAAGTGGGAGGGATGAATGGTTGCAATAACAGTAGATGATGATTATTGTAATCATTAATTACTCCCACTATAAGTACTAGTAATTTGTATATTTTAATAAAATGAAAAATATTAACTCTGGTGCAGCAGTAGAAAATGGCACAGTGAGTGGCAGCAATTTTTTAAATTTTTTTTTAAAATTTTTTGTAATTATGGCTGCCGAAGAGAATGCCATTTTCTACTGCTGCTATTTAAAATTTTAAAAAGCAAACACCCAAAAACAAACCCAAAACAGGCCCAACACCAAGACAAACACAAAAACCCAGAAGACGCAACAAACCAAAACCAAGACAAACACAAAAACACTGAAAATATAACCTAACAAAGATGCACACAAAACCCCAGACAACACAGCACCCCCAAGATAAACACAGGAAAGGCCTCTAACCGACACAGCAAACCCACAAACAGAGACAACACATTGATGACAAAACACACGTACACACAAAAAAAAACCCAAAGACCAACATGGACAAAAAAGACATGGGAAACGAAACAGATAAAGAGACCTTTATTAAAACTTTGTTACAATCATATTTTTATTATGCCTTAGACCACTAATAAAGACTGGATTAACTACCACAATTAGCTCTAACTGCAATTAGGATAATTAAACACAGCCGTATTAGCATTCCATCTTTACTGCACAGTTTGATGTGTTTCTTAGAATACTACTTAGACGCAATTTACGCCTGCTAGTGTCTCGTTAACATCGGTATTACAATCTGCATCATTTATGCCCAAGTAGTAATCTACATTTCTTTAAAACTATTCAAAGCTACTACAACCTTTACACAACTACAAATACTTGAAATATACTTAGGAGCCAGTAACACACAGGCATTCTTTTAACCGGTCCGTAGCTAAATTTATCTATAGATATTGACAACTCTCCCTCTGTTGACTAATTCTCATTTAAATCGTCATTTGCAAAAGTTATTAGCACAACAGTCCCTCAGAAAGAGCTGTGAACACTTGTAACAATTCCCCCCCCCAACAGCTATCTTTACCCACAGACATTAACAACGCCCACTTGGCTAGGTACTTTCATTTGTTTTTTCAGTTCTTACTGTGATTCCAATCAAGAAAAATTTCTGCCTGTAATTTTTCTAAAAGTAAGTTTTACGTGTAATTTGGTCCGTTGCTGACTCCCAGTAAAATTTTCAATATCATTTTTTACATTTCAAATGTACAATGTACTTTCATTTCCGAGATAAAAATTACTCTCTAGTTGACCAAATACTTGCAACAATTACATTTACTCGCTTCTCACTCATTATTTTAGAAAATACATTGCGCCTCTAAAAACCAGCGCCCCGGGAACAAAACCAGCACCCCGGCAACAAAACCAACGCCCCGGCAACAAAACCAACGCCCCGGCAACAAAACCAACGCCCCGGCAACAAAACCGCAGCCCGCGGGAGAAAACCAGAGCCGGGAAACAAAACCAGAGCCCCGGGGAACAAAACCAGAGCCCCGGGGAATAAAACTAGAGCCCCGGCCTCAAAAGCCGGGCCCGAGGCGCGTTACCCGAGCTCCGAACAGTGGAAGTGGCGCCCCGTGAGCAGCAGAACCGGCACCTAGAACCGGCACCTAGAACCCGCACCTAGAAACCCAGGAGCCTGCTGTGGGCACACCGGGACCCCCAGCAGCACCGCAAATAGGCCCAGAAGCACGCCAAGATGCCCAGAAGCATCCTCTGGCCACCCCGACAACCCCAGGAGCACCCCGTGGGCACACAGGGACTCCCAGAGCATCCAGAACCCCCACAAGCACCCCAAGACCCCCACGAGCACCCCGTGGGCATCCAGAGACCCCCCCGCAGCACAACAAGAACCCCCAGAAGCACCCCAAGACCCTCAGGACCATCCTCTGGGCACCCAGACACCCACGGGACCACCCCAAGAACCCCCGGCAGCACCCCAAAGGCAGCCGGTACAGACCTCAGAGTTCTGCACCATCTATTTGCATGGACCTTAACAGACCTCATGCTTTCCCACAGGAGACTTCTCTCACCTTCAGCCCTCTATCTTGTGATGCGCAGGCCCGGGCCGTTTACTCGGCGTCTCCCGTCACTTTGGGGTTCCTTTAGACTGGCTTTCGAGGATTCCTTTACAAGGGGAGCACACATAGGCTACACAGACTATAAGCAAGGGGAAAAGCAAGCACTTCAGTCACTACAATCATCCATTACGCTAAGGGGATTTTGCAAAGCCAGTGTCTTACCAACCCGACGACCAGCAGAAAGACGAACCATCCCTACATTCTCGGATCGTCTTGCGCCGCAAACTCAGCCCCAGCAGTCGGTAGGTGCCAGCTTTACGTGGGCGTCCCCACGGAGGCAACGGTGACCTCGCTGTACACCGGCCCACTGTTCTTCGGGAAAATCCCGGTATTTATACATTTGCCAAGGAAACGGGTTTCGACACACGTGGCCAGCGGGTGCCGAAACACGCCTCAATTGGCAACTCTCAACATAGGGAGCCTACGGCGCATGCGCTCGCCGATCGAGCGCGCTGCACGAGCCACAGCCACCCCGTCTATTGGTTCCTAGGCCTTGTTCACGCAACATATTACCATACTCCAGCATTTACGTATTAACCTATACTCAAGCCAACAGCAAAAGGTAACAAAGCAAGCAAAATTATACCTTGTACTTTATATTTCTTCGTTACGGCACGTCTTCCACGTCCTTCACGTCCTCCCCTAACATTTTCTCAACCTTCCTTCTCCTTCTGTATTCAGCATTTTCACACAATAGACCATGAACCGTCTGTTTTCTATGCTGACTGCCGTTTTCTTAGCTATCTATTTCTCACCCAGCGTCCAGCCACGGACCAAAAGCCCATCTTTTAACCCTTCCGTATGCGTGTGTATCTCCCGTCAGCTGCGGACAGACTAAAACAGAACAGACCTCATCGACACCCAAATCCAACTGCAAAACCCACCTCAGTAAGGCTCGTGAACACACCTCCCTTTCCCAACCAAAAGGTGCCCTGGTCCCAAAAGTTTAGAAACCCCTTCTCTTCTCCTCAACCGTCAGGGAAGGAACCCCGCTCCTTCCTGACAGCTCCTGCCCTGGATTTGCACCCCTGAACCCCCTGTGTCGCCCGCTCCCCAGGAGCTGCTCTTCCCAGCTATGCCCAGGCTTCCGCGAGCACCTCCTATCTTCCACCTTCCCACACACTCTCACCTCTGCTACAGCCCCACAAAATAAGCAAAGTCCTGACGCTTGTCATCTACGAGGGGCTGGCCGCAAGCTGCATCCGTTCTAGGGACAACATGATACTCTGTGGGCGAACGGGAAAGGCCATGAGCCGTTCCATACGCTGAAAGGTACTATGCCTTATATGTCCCTGCTACTTTCTTGAACAATGCTAGAACTCCGTCTACAGATGCATACAAGATGCTCACCTCAACCCCTGCTAAATACTCTCACCATTGCTCCTATCCAGAGACGATGTCAACAGCTTCTGCAATATACAGCGTCTGGTGGAAAAAAAAAACACAACAAGGTTCCATCTTCAATAAAGTCAGGAATTCCAAAACAATACAATGCACCTGGAATAAAATAAAAACCAAAACCATATTATTAACCAAAACCATACATCTTGCCACCTCTGAACACCCAATACAAATTTACTGACCTGGGGGGAAAAAAAAAAAAGCTGCATACAAGTGTGCTTTCTTCTACACATGCAGCTGAACCTTGACTGGTCCGGAAGCCCTTACCTTAAACAGACACCTCTGCTTCTCTAAATATCAAAACAAGACTACGCAAAGAGCTTAGGCAGCTCAAAAGCTGCAGTCAGCTGCAGGAACAGCAGACCACCACCTCCAGAGAAGCCCAGCAGCAGAATGAGCTGCCTGAGGAGAGGCTGTAGCTCATATGCTCCGGGCCCCACCCACCACCCTTCCCACAATCCCCTGGCAAAGGGGAGGAGAGAACGACCAGAAGCACGGGGAACAAAACCAGAGCCCCGGGAACAAACCCAGGGCCCGGGGGACAAAACCAGAGCCCCGGGAACAAAACAAGAACCGGGGAACAAAACAAGAGCCCCGGGAACAAAACCAGAGCCCCGGGAACAAAACCAGAGCCCGGGGGACAAAACCAGGGCCCGGGGGACAAAACCAGGGCCCGGGGGACAAAACCAGGGCCCTGGAAACAAAACCAGAGCCCCGGGAACAAAACCAGAGCCCGGGGAACAAAACCAGAGCCCCGGGAACAAAACCAGGGCCCCGGGAACAAAACCAGGGCCCCGGGAACAAAACAAGAGCCCGGGGGACAAAACCAGTGCCCCGGGAACAAAACCAGGGCCCGGGGGAGAAAACCAGAACCCCGGGGAGAAAACCACAGCCCCGGGAACAAAACCAGAGCCCCGGGAACAAAACCAGAGCCCCGGGAACAAAACCAGAGCCCGGGGAACAAAACCAGGGCCCGGGGAACAAAACCAGAGTCCCGGGAACAAAACCGCGGCCCGCGGGAGAGAACCAGAGCCAGCGGGAGAGAACCAGAGCCAGCGGGAGAGAACCAGAGCTCCGGGAAAAAAACCAGAGCCCCGGAAACAAAACCAGAGCCCCGGGAACAAAACCAGGGCCCGGGGAACAAAACCAGAGCCCGGGGAACAAAACCAGGGCCCCGGGGACAAAACCAGAGCGCTGGAAACAAAAACAGAGCCCGGGGGACAAAACCAGGGCCCGGGAAACAAAACCAGAACCCCGGGGAGAAAACCAGAGCCCCGGGAACAAAACCAGAGCCCCGGGAAAAAAACCAGAGCCCCGGGAACAAAACCAGGGCCCCGGGAACAAAACCAGGGCCCGGGGAGAAAACCAGAGCCCCGGAGAGAAAACCAGAGCCCTGGGGAGAAAACCAGAGCCCTGGGAACAAAACCAGGGCCCCGGGAACAAAACCAGGGCCCCGGGAACAAAACCAGGGCCTCGGGGGACAAAACCAGGGCCCCGGGAACAAAACAAGGGCCCCGGGGACAAAACCAGGGCCCGGGGGACAAAACCAGGGCCCCGGGAACAAAACCAGGGCCCAGCGGACAAAACCAGGGCCCGGGGAACAAAACCAGAGCCCCGGAAACAAAACCAGGGCCCCGGGAACAAAACCAGGGCCCGGGGAACAAAACAAGAGCCCCGGGAACAAAACAAGAGCCCCGGGAAAAAAACCGCGGCCCGCGGGAAAAAAACCAGGGCCCCGGGAAAAAAACCAGGGCCCCGGGAACAAAACCAGAGCCCCGGGAAAAAAACCAGGGCCCCGGGAACAAAACCAGAGCCCGGGGGACAAAACCAGAGCCCCGGGAACAAAACCAGAGCCCCGGGAAAAAAACAAGGGCCCCGGGAACAAAACCAGGGCCCGGGGGACAAAACCAGGGCGCGGGGGACAAAACCAGGGCCCCGGGAACAAAACCAGTGCCCGGGGGACAAAACCAGGGCCCGGGGGACAAAACCAGGGCCCGGGGGACAAAACCAGAGCCCCGGGAAAAAAACCAGGGCCCGGGGGACAAAACCAGGGCCCGGGGGACAAAACCAGGGCCGCGGGAAAAAAACCAGGACCCGGGGAGAAAACCAGAGCCCCGGAGAGAAAACCAGAGCCCCGGGAACAAAACCAGGGCCTCGAGAACAAAACCAGGGCCCCGGGAACAAAACCAGGGCCCCAGGAACAAAACCAGGGCCTCGGGGGACAAAACCAGGGCCGCGGGAACAAAACAAGGGCCCCGGGAACATAACCAGGGCCCGGGGGACAAAACCAGGGCGCCGGGGACAAAACCAGGGCCCCGGGAACAAAACCAGGGCCCGGGGGACAAAACCAGAGCCCCAGGAACAAAACCAGGGCCCCGGGAACAAAACCAGGGCCCCGGGAACAAAACCAGGGCCCCGGGAATAAAACCAGGGCCCGGGGAAGAAAACCAGGGCCCCGGGAACAAAACCAGGGCCTGGGGGACAAAACCAGGGCCCCGGGAACAAAACCAGGGCCCCGGGAACAAAACCAGGGCCCCAGGAACAAAACCAGGGCCCGGGGGACAAAACCAGGGCCCGGGGGACAAAACCAGGGCCCGGGGGACAAAACCAGGGCCCCGGGAACAAAACCAGGGCCCCGGGAACAAAACCAGGGCCCGGGGAGAAAACCAGAGCCCCGGAGAGAAAACCAGAGCCCTGGGGAGAAAACCAGAGCCCTGGGAACAAAACCAGGGCCCCGGGAACAAAACCAGGGCCCCGGGAACAAAACCAGGGCCTCGGGGGCCAAAACCAGGGCCCCGGGAACAAAACAAGGGCCTCGGGAACAAAACCAGGGCCCGGGGGACAAAACCAGGGCCCCGGGAACAAAACCAGGGCCCGGGGAACAAAACCAGGGCCCGGGGAACAAAACCAGAGCCCCGGAAACAAAACCAGGGCCCCGGGAACAAAACCAGGGCCCGGGGAACAAAACCAGAGGCCCGGGGAACAAAACTAGGGCCCCGGGAACAAAACCAGAGCCCCGGGGACAAAACCAGGGCCCCGGGAACAAAACCAGAGCCCCGGGAACAAAACCAGGGCCCAGCGGACAAAACCAGGGCCCGGGGGACAAAACCAGAGCCCCGGGAACAAAACCAGAGCCCCGGGAACAAAACCAGAGCCCCGGGAACAAAACCAGGGCCCCGGGAACAAAACCAGGGCCCCAGGAACAAAACCAGAGCCCCGGGAACAAAACCAGAGCACGGGAAACACAACCAGAGCCCGGGGGACAAAACCAGGGCCCCGGGGAGAAAACCAGAGCCCCGGGAACAAAACCAGAGCCCCGGGAACAAAACCAGAGCCCCGGGAACAAAACCAGAGCCCCGGGAACACAATCAGGGCCCCGGGAACACAATCAGGGCCCCTGGAACACAACCAGGGCCCCGGGAACAAAACCAGGGCCCCGGGAACAAAACCAGGGCCCCAGAAAAAAAAACCAGGGCCCCGGGAACAAAACCAGGGCCCTGGGAACAAAACCAGAGCCCCGGGAACACAATCAGGGCCCCTGGAACACAACCAGGGCCCCGGGAACAAAACCAGGGCCCCAGAAACAAAACCAGAGCCCCGGGAACAAAACCAGAGCCCCGGGAACAAAACCAGAGCCCCGGGAACAAAACCAGAGTCCGGGGGAGAAAACCAGAACCCCGGGGAGAAAACCAGAGCCCCGGAAACAAAACCAGGGCCCGGGGGACAAAACCAGGGCCCCGGGAACAAAACCAGGGCCCCGGGAAGAAAACCAGGGCCCCGGGAACAAAACCAGGGCCCGGGGAAGAAAACCAGGGCCCCTGGAACAAAACCAGGGCCCTGGGAACAAAACCAGGGCCCCGGGAACAAAACCGGGGCCCGGGGGACAAAACCAGGGCCCGGGGGACAAAACCAGTGCCCCGGGAACACAACCAGGGCCCCGGGAACAAAACCACGACCCGGGGAACAAAACCAGGGCCCCGGGAACAAAACCAGGGCCCCGGAAACAAAACCAGAGCCCCGGGAACAAAACCAGAGCCCCGGGAACAAAACAAGAGCCCCGGGAACAAAACAAGAGCCCCGGGAAAAAAACCGCGGCCCGCGGGAAAAAAACCAGGGCCCCGGGAAAAAAACCAGGGCCCTGGGAACAAAACCAGAGCCCCGGGAACAAAACCAGAGCCCCGGGAAAAAAACCAGAGCCCCGGGAAAAAAACCAGAGCCCCGGGAACAAAACCAGAGCCCCGGGAACAAAACCAGAGCCCCGGGAACACAACCAGGGCCCCTGGAACAAAACCAGGGCCTCGGGGGACAAAACCAGGGCCCCGGGAACAAAACAAGGGCCCCGGGAACATAACCAGGGCCCGGGGGACAAAACCAGGGCGCGGGGGACAAAACCAGGGCCCCGGGAACAAAACCAGGGCCCGGGGAACAAAACCAGAGCCCCGGGAACAAAACCAGGGCCCCGGGAACAAAACCAGGGCCCCGGGAACAAAACCAGGGCCCCGGGAACAAAACCAGGGCCCCGGGAATAAAACCAGGGCCCGGGGAAGAAAACCAGGGCCCCGGGAACAAAACCAGGGCCTGGGGGACAAAACCAGGGCCCCGGGAACAAAACCAGGGCCCCGGGAACAAAACCAGGGCCCGGGGGACAAAACCAGGGCCCGGGGAACAAAACCAGGGCCCGGGGGACAAAACCAGGGCGCGGGGGACAAAACCAGGGCGCGGGGGACAAAACCAGGGCCCCGGTAACACAACCAGGGCCCCGGGAACACAACCAGGGCCCCGGGAAACAAAACCACGACCCGGGGAACAAAACCAGGGCCCCGGGAACAAAACCAGAACCCCGGGAACAAAACCAGAGCCCCGGGAAAAAAACCAGAGCCCCGGGAACAAAACCAGAGCCCCGGGAACAAAACCAGAGCCCCGGGAACAAAACCAGAGGCCTGGGAAAAAAACAAGGGCCCCGGGAACAAAACCAGGGCCACGGGAACAAAACCAGGGCACGGGGGACAAAACCAGGGCCCCGGGAACAAAACCAGTGCCCGGGTGACAAAACCAGGGCCCGGGGGACAAAACCAGGGCCCGGGGGACAAAACCAGGGCCCCGGGAAAAAAAACAGGGCCCGGGGGACAAAACCAGGGCCCAGGGGACAAAAACAGGGCCGCGGGAAAAAAACCAAGACCCGGGGAGAAAACCAGAGCCCCGGAGAGAAAACCAGAGCCCCGGGAACAAAACCAGGGCCTCGATAACAAAACCAGGGCCCCGGGAACAAAACCAGGGCCTCGGGGGACAAAACCAGGGCCCCGGGAACAAAACAAGGGCCCCGGGAACATAACCAGGGCCCGGGGGACAAAACCAGGGCGCGGGGGACAAAACCAGGGCCCCGGGAACAAAACCAGGGCCCCGGGAACAAAACCAGAGCCCCAGGAACAAAACCAGGGCCCCGGGAACAAAACCAGAGCCCCGGGAACAAAACCAGAGCCCCGGGAACAAAACCAGAGCCCCGGGAACAAAACCAGGGCCCGGGAAACAAAACCAGAGCGCGGGAAACAAAACCAGAGCCCGGGGGACAAAACCAGGGCCCGGGGAACAAAACCAGAACCCCGGAGAGAAAATCAGAGCCCCGGGAAAAAAACCAGAGCCCCGGGGAGAAAACCAGAGCCCCGGGAACAAAACCAGAGCCCCGGGAACACAACCAGGGCCCCTGGAACACAACCAGGGCCCCGGGAACAAAACCAGAGCCCCGGGAACAAAACCAGAGCCCCGGGAACAAAACCAGAGCCCCGGGAACAAAACCAGGGACCCGGGAACAAAACCAGGGCCCCGGGAACAAAACCAGAGCCCGGGGGAGAAAACCAGAACCCCGGGGAGAAAACCAGAGCCCCGGGAACAAAACCAGGGCCCCGGGAACAAAACCAGAGCCCCGGGAAAAAAACCAGGGCCCGGGGAAGAAAACCAGGGCCCCGGGAACAAAACCAGGGCCTGGGGGACAAAACCAGGGCCCCGGGAACAAAACCAGGGCCCCGGGAACAAAACCAGGGCCCCGGGAACAAAACCAGGGCCCGGGGGACAAAACCAGGGCCCGGGGGACAAAACCAGGGCGCGGGGGACAAAACCAGGGCCCCGGGAAAGAAACCAGGGCCCCGGGAAAAAAACGCGGCCCGCGGGAAAAAAACCAGGGCCGCGGGAAAAAAACCAGGGCCCCTGGAAAAAAATCAGGGCCCCGGGAACAAAACCAGAGCCCCGGGAACACAACCAGGGCCCCGGGAAACAAAACCAGGGCCCGGGGGACAAAACAAGGGCCCGGGGGACAAAAGCAGGGCCGCGGGAACAAAACCAGGGCCCCAGGGAGAAAACCAGAGCCCCGGGGAGAAAACCAGAGCCCCGGGGAGAAAACCAGAGCCCCGGGAACAAAACCAGGGCCCCGGGAACAAAACCAGGGCCCCGGGAACAAAACCAGGGCCCTGGGAACAAAACCAGGGCCCCGGGAACAAAACCAGGGCCTGAGGGAAAAAACCAGGGCCGCGGGAACAAAACAAGGGCCTCGGGAACAAAACCAGGGCCCGGGGGACAAAACCAGGGCCCGGGGGACAAAACCAGGGCCCCGGGAACAAAACCAGGGCCCGGGGAACAAAACCAGGGCCCGGGGAACAAAACCAGAGCCCCTGGAACAAAACCAGGGCCCCTGGAACAAAACCAGGGCCCCGGGAACAAAACCATGGCCGGGGGGACAAAACCAGGGCCCGGGGGACAAAACCAGGGCCCGGGGGACAAAACCAGGGCCCCGGGAACAAAACCAGAGCCCCGGGGACAAAACCAGAACCCCGGGAACAAAACCAGGGCCCGGGGGACAAAACCAGGGCCCGGGGGACAAAACCAGAGCCCCGGGAACAAAACCAGAGCCCCGGGAACAAAACCAGAGCACGGGAAACAAAACCAGAGCCCGGGGGACAAAACCAGGGCCCCGGGCAGAAAACCAGAGCCCCGGGAACAAAACCAGGGCCTGGGGGACAAAACCAGGGCCCCGGGAACAAAACCAGGGCCCCGGGAACAAAACCAGGGCCCCAGGAACAAAACCAGGGCCCGGGGGACAAAACCAGGGCCCGGGGGACAAAACCAGGGCCCCGGGAACAAAACCAGGGCCCCGGGAACAAAACCAGGGCCCGGGGAGAAAACCAGAGCCCCGGAGAGAAAACCAGAGCCCTGGGGAGAAAACCAGAGCCCTGGGAACAAAACCAGGGCCCCGGGAACAAAACCAGGGCCCCGGGAACAAAACCAGGGCCTCGGGGGACAAAACCAGGGCCCCGGGAACAAAACAAGGGCCTCGGGAACAAAACCAGGGCCCGGGGGACAAAACCAGGGCCCCGGGAACAAAACCAGGGCCCGGGGAACAAAACCAGGGCCCGGGGAACAAAACCAGAGCCCCGGAAACAAAACCAGGGCCCCGGGAACAAAACCAGGGCCCGGGGAACAAAACCTGAGGCCCGGGGAACAAAACTAGGGCCCCGGGAACAAAACCAGAGCCCCGGGGACAAAACCAGGGCACGGGGGACAAAACCAGAGCCCCGGGAACAAAACCAGGGCCCAGCGGACAAAACCAGGGCCCGGGGGACAAAACCAGAGCCCCGGGAACAAAACCAGAGCCCCGGGAACAAAACCAGAGCCCCGGGAACAAAACCAGGGCCCCGGGAACAAAACCAGGGCCCCAGGAACAAAACCAGAGCCCCGGGAACAAAACCAGAGCACGGGAAACACAACCAGAGCCCGGGGGACAAAACCAGGGCCCCGGGGAGAAAACCAGAGCCCCGGGAACAAAACCAGAGCCCCGGGAACAAAACCAGAGCCCCGGGAACAAAACCAGAGCCCCGGGAACACAATCAGGGCCCCGGGAACACAATCAGGGCCCCTGGAACACAACCAGGGCCCCGGGAACAAAACCAGGGCCCCGGGAACAAAACCAGGGCCCCAGAAAAAAAAACCAGGGCCCCGGGAACAAAACCAGGGCCCTGGGAACAAAACCAGAGCCCCGGGAACACAATCAGGGCCCCTGGAACACAACCAGGGCCCCGGGAACAAAACCAGGGCCCCAGAAACAAAACCAGAGCCCCGGGAACAAAACCAGAGCCCCGGGAACAAAACCAGAGCCCCGGGAACAAAACCAGAGTCCGGGGGAGAAAACCAGAACCCCGGGGAGAAAACCAGAGCCCCGGAAACAAAACCAGGGCCCGGGGGACAAAACCAGGGCCCCGGGAACAAAACCAGGGCCCCGGGAACAAAACCAGGGCCCCGGGAACAAAACCAGGGCCCGGGGAAGAAAACCAGGGCCCCTGGAACAAAACAAGGGCCCCGGGAACATAACCAGGGCCCGGGGGACAAAACCAGGGCGCGGGGGACAAAACCAGGGCCCCGGGAACAAAACCAGGGCCCGGGGAACAAAACCAGAGCCCCGGGAACAAAACCAGGGCCCCGGGAACAAAACCAGGGCCCCGGGAACAAAACCAGGGCCCCGGGAACAAAACCAGGGCCCCGGGAATAAAACCAGGGCCCGGGGAAGAAAACCAGGGCCCCGGGAACAAAACCAGGGCCTGGGGGACAAAACCAGGGCCCCGGGAACAAAACCAGGGCCCCGGGAACAAAACCAGGGCCCGGGGGACAAAACCAGGGCCCGGGGAACAAAACCAGGGCCCGGGGGACAAAACCAGGGCGCGGGGGACAAAACCAGGGCGCGGGGGACAAAACCAGGGCCCCGGTAACACAACCAGGGCCCCGGGAACACAACCAGGGCCCCGGGAAACAAAACCACGACCCGGGGAACAAAACCAGGGCCCCGGGAACAAAACCAGAACCCCGGGAACAAAACCAGAGCCCCGGGAAAAAAACCAGAGCCCCGGGAACAAAACCAGAGCCCCGGGAACAAAACCAGAGCCCCGGGAACAAAACCAGAGGCCTGGGAAAAAAACAAGGGCCCCGGGAACAAAACCAGGGCCACGGGAACAAAACCAGGGCACGGGGGACAAAACCAGGGCCCCGGGAACAAAACCAGTGCCCGGGTGACAAAACCAGGGCCCGGGGGACAAAACCAGGGCCCGGGGGACAAAACCAGGGCCCCGGGAAAAAAAACAGGGCCCGGGGGACAAAACCAGGGCCCAGGGGACAAAAACAGGGCCGCGGGAAAAAAACCAAGACCCGGGGAGAAAACCAGAGCCCCGGAGAGAAAACCAGAGCCCCGGGAACAAAACCAGGGCCTCGATAACAAAACCAGGGCCCCGGGAACAAAACCAGGGCCTCGGGGGACAAAACCAGGGCCCCGGGAACAAAACAAGGGCCCCGGGAACATAACCAGGGCCCGGGGGACAAAACCAGGGCGCGGGGGACAAAACCAGGGCCCCGGGAACAAAACCAGGGCCCCGGGAACAAAACCAGAGCCCCAGGAACAAAACCAGGGCCCCGGGAACAAAACCAGAGCCCCGGGAACAAAACCAGAGCCCCGGGAACAAAACCAGAGCCCCGGGAACAAAACCAGGGCCCGGGAAACAAAACCAGAGCGCGGGAAACAAAACCAGAGCCCGGGGGACAAAACCAGGGCCCGGGGAACAAAACCAGAACCCCGGAGAGAAAATCAGAGCCCCGGGAAAAAAACCAGAGCCCCGGGGAGAAAACCAGAGCCCCGGGAACAAAACCAGAGCCCCGGGAACACAACCAGGGCCCCTGGAACACAACCAGGGCCCCGGGAACAAAACCAGAGCCCCGGGAACAAAACCAGAGCCCCGGGAACAAAACCAGAGCCCCGGGAACAAAACCAGGGACCCGGGAACAAAACCAGGGCCCCGGGAACAAAACCAGAGCCCGGGGGAGAAAACCAGAACCCCGGGGAGAAAACCAGAGCCCCGGGAACAAAACCAGGGCCCCGGGAACAAAACCAGAGCCCCGGGAAAAAAACCAGGGCCCGGGGAAGAAAACCAGGGCCCCGGGAACAAAACCAGGGCCTGGGGGACAAAACCAGGGCCCCGGGAACAAAACCAGGGCCCCGGGAACAAAACCAGGGCCCCGGGAACAAAACCAGGGCCCGGGGGACAAAACCAGGGCCCGGGGGACAAAACCAGGGCCCGGGGGACAAAACCAGGGCCCCGGGAAAGAAACCAGGGCCCCGGGAAAAAAACGCGGCCCGCGGGAAAAAAACCAGGGCCGCGGGAAAAAAACCAGGGCCCCTGGAAAAAAATCAGGGCCCCGGGAACAAAACCAGAGCCCCGGGAACACAACCAGGGCCCCGGGAAACAAAACCAGGGCCCGGGGGACAAAACAAGGGCCCGGGGGACAAAAGCAGGGCCGCGGGAACAAAACCAGGGCCCCAGGGAGAAAACCAGAGCCCCGGGGAGAAAACCAGAGCCCCGGGGAGAAAACCAGAGCCCCGGGAACAAAACCAGGGCCCCGGGAACAAAACCAGGGCCCCGGGAACAAAACCAGGGCCCTGGGAACAAAACCAGGGCCCCGGGAACAAAACCAGGGCCTGAGGGAAAAAACCAGGGCTGCGGGAACAAAACAAGGGCCTCGGGAACAAAACCAGGGCCCGGGGGACAAAACCAGGGCCCGGGGGACAAAACCAGGGCCCCGGGAACAAAACCAGGGCCCGGGGAACAAAACCAGGGCCCGGGGAACAAAACCAGAGCCCCTGGAACAAAACCAGGGCCCCTGGAACAAAACCAGGGCCCCGGGAACAAAACCATGGCCGGGGGGACAAAACCAGGGCCCGGGGGACAAAACCAGGGCCCGGGGGACAAAACCAGGGCCCCGGGAACAAAACCAGAGCCCCGGGGACAAAACCAGAACCCCGGGAACAAAACCAGGGCCCGGGGGACAAAACCAGGGCCCGGGGGACAAAACCAGAGCCCCGGGAACAAAACCAGAGCCCCGGGAACAAAACCAGAGCACGGGAAACAAAACCAGAGCCCGGGGGACAAAACCAGGGCCCCGGGCAGAAAACCAGAGCCCCGGGAACAAAACCAGGGCCTGGGGGACAAAACCAGGGCCCCGGGAACAAAACCAGGGCCCCGGGAACAAAACCAGGGCCCCAGGAACAAAACCAGGGCCCGGGGGACAAAACCAGGGCCCGGGGGACAAAACCAGGGCCCCGGGAACAAAACCAGGGCCCCGGGAACAAAACCAGGGCCCGGGGAGAAAACCAGAGCCCCGGAGAGAAAACCAGAGCCCTGGGGAGAAAACCAGAGCCCTGGGAACAAAACCAGGGCCCCGGGAACAAAACCAGGGCCCCGGGAACAAAACCAGGGCCTCGGGGGACAAAACCAGGGCCCCGGGAACAAAACAAGGGCCTCGGGAACAAAACCAGGGCCCGGGGGACAAAACCAGGGCCCCGGGAACAAAACCAGGGCCCGGGGAACAAAACCAGGGCCCGGGGAACAAAACCAGAGCCCCGGAAACAAAACCAGGGCCCCGGGAACAAAACCAGGGCCCGGGGAACAAAACCTGAGGCCCGGGGAACAAAACTAGGGCCCCGGGAACAAAACCAGAGCCCCGGGGACAAAACCAGGGCACGGGGGACAAAACCAGAGCCCCGGGAACAAAACCAGGGCCCAGCGGACAAAACCAGGGCCCGGGGGACAAAACCAGAGCCCCGGGAACAAAACCAGAGCCCCGGGAACAAAACCAGAGCCCCGGGAACAAAACCAGGGCCCCGGGAACAAAACCAGGGCCCCAGGAACAAAACCAGAGCCCCGGGAACAAAACCAGAGCACGGGAAACACAACCAGAGCCCGGGGGACAAAACCAGGGCCCCGGGGAGAAAACCAGAGCCCCGGGAACAAAACCAGAGCCCCGGGAACAAAACCAGAGCCCCGGGAACAAAACCAGAGCCCCGGGAACACAATCAGGGCCCCGGGAACACAATCAGGGCCCCTGGAACACAACCAGGGCCCCGGGAACAAAACCAGGGCCCCGGGAACAAAACCAGGGCCCCAGAAAAAAAAACCAGGGCCCCGGGAACAAAACCAGGGCCCTGGGAACAAAACCAGAGCCCCGGGAACACAATCAGGGCCCCTGGAACACAACCAGGGCCCCGGGAACAAAACCAGGGCCCCAGAAACAAAACCAGAGCCCCGGGAACAAAACCAGAGCCCCGGGAACAAAACCAGAGCCCCGGGAACAAAACCAGAGTCCGGGGGAGAAAACCAGAACCCCGGGGAGAAAACCAGAGCCCCGGAAACAAAACCAGGGCCCGGGGGACAAAACCAGGGCCCCGGGAACAAAACCAGGGCCCCGGGAACAAAACCAGGGCCCCGGGAACAAAACCAGGGCCCGGGGAAGAAAACCAGGGCCCCTGGAACAAAACCAGGGCCCTGGGAACAAAACCAGGGCCCCGGGAACAAAACCGGGGCCCGGGGGACAAAACCAGGGCCCGGGGGACAAAACCAGTGCCCCGGGAACACAACCAGGGCCCCGGGAACAAAACCACGACCCGGGGAACAAAACCAGGGCCCCGGGAACAAAACCAGGGCCCCGGAAACAAAACCAGAGCCCCGGGAACAAAACCAGAGCCCCG
Source organism: Calonectris borealis (assembly GCF_964195595.1). Classification (NCBI taxonomy): domain Eukaryota; kingdom Metazoa; phylum Chordata; class Aves; order Procellariiformes; family Procellariidae; genus Calonectris; species Calonectris borealis. The sequence goes on from NW_027441539.1 coordinate 158,480, forward strand.
GGAACAAAACAAGAGCCCCGGGAACAAAACAAGAGCCCCGGGAAAAAAACCGCGGCCCGCGGGAAAAAAACCAGGGCCCCGGGAAAAAAACCAGGGCCCTGGGAACAAAACCAGAGCCCCGGGAACAAAACCAGAGCCCCGGGAAAAAAACCAGAGCCCCGGGAAAAAAACCAGAGCCCCGGGAACAAAACCAGAGCCCCGGGAACAAAACCAGAGCCCCGGGAACACAACCAGGGCCCCTGGAACAAAACCAGGGCCTCGGGGGACAAAACCAGGGCCCCGGGAACAAAACAAGGGCCCCGGGAACATAACCAGGGCCCGGGGGACAAAACCAGGGCGCGGGGGACAAAACCAGGGCCCCGGGAACAAAACCAGGGCCCGGGGAACAAAACCAGAGCCCCGGGAACAAAACCAGGGCCCCGGGAACAAAACCAGGGCCCCGGGAACAAAACCAGGGCCCCGGGAACAAAACCAGGGCCCCGGGAATAAAACCAGGGCCCGGGGAAGAAAACCAGGGCCCCGGGAACAAAACCAGGGCCTGGGGGACAAAACCAGGGCCCCGGGAACAAAACCAGGGCCCCGGGAACAAAACCAGGGCCCGGGGGACAAAACCAGGGCCCGGGGAACAAAACCAGGGCCCGGGGAACAAAACCAGGGCGCGGGGGACAAAACCAGGGCGCGGGGGACAAAACCAGGGCCCCGGTAACACAACCAGGGCCCCGGGAACACAACCAGGGCCCCGGGAAACAAAACCACGACCCGGGGAACAAAACCAGGGCCCCGGGAACAAAACCAGAACCCCGGGAACAAAACCAGAGCCCCGGGAAAAAAACCAGAGCCCCGGGAAAAAAACCAGAGCCCCGGGAACAAAACCAGAGCCCCGGGAACAAAACCAGAGCCCTGGGAAAAAAACAAGGGCCCCGGGAACAAAACCAGGGCCCGGGGGACAAAACCAGGGCACGGGGGACAAAACCAGGGCCCCGGGAACAAAACCAGTGCCCGGGTGACAAAACCAGGGCCCGGGGGACAAAACCAGGGCCCGGGGGACAAAACCAGAGCCCCGGGAAAAAAAACAGGGCCCGGGGGACAAAACCAGGGCCCAGGGGACAAAAACAGGGCCGCGAGAAAAAAACCAGGACCCGGGGAGAAAACCAGAGCCCCGGAGAGAAAACCAGAGCCCCGGGAACAAAACCAGGGCCTCGATAACAAAACCAGGGCCCCGGGAACAAAACCAGGGCCTCGGGGGACAAAACCAGGGCCCCGGGAACAAAACAAGGGCCCCGGGAACATAACCAGGGCCCGGGGGACAAAACCAGGGCGCGGGGGACAAAACCAGGGCCCCGGGAACAAAACCAGGGCCCCGGGAACAAAACCAGAGCCCCAGGAACAAAACCAGGGCCCCGGGAACAAAACCAGAGCCCCGGGAACAAAACCAGAGCCCCGGGAACAAAACCAGAGCCCCGGGAACAAAACCAGGGCCCGGGAAACAAAACCAGAGCGCGGGAAACAAAACCAGAGCCCGGGGGACAAAACCAGGGCCCGGGGAACAAAAC